>NC_143388.1:13214033-13517232 GCF_980474605.1 Leiobunum rupestre
TGAACCAAGTCCAAGCCCAATGCCTTTTATCATATGTAACATAATTACTCATAAGTATGCCACTGTACCTTTATTACATTCAAAAATCTTCACTAACGGTTTGTTTCACCACGAACCAGTAAAAAGGTGGACTACGTTAGATTTTAACCTTTTTATTCATCCTAGTAATTTTGGGAGTCACACTATTGGCTACTAACAAGGTACTAACATATTTATTTAAGCCAATGGAAAACCTCTAAATTGAGAAGGAATTTTTTGCGTCGAAATTTTAGTCAGCCCAATGTAGCTATATTGAAATTCATAAACTCGCTCGGTTTGTGCGGATGAAGTTAAATAATGAGTAGTTTAAAAAGAAAAGGTTTGGGGAAAATGACCCATACGGTTCGGGTCAGAGATCACTTTCCGAAAATGGAACCAGCATTTTTAAAACCCATACCAAGCCTAGAAGAGTTAGGCCTAGGCTCAAAATAATCTGCAAAGACTCCAACCTTGACAATCTTGTAGATGCCCCAGAAAAGCTCAACCTGAATTTCAACTATTTTTTTCAATAAACCTGCTTCTTTTATTTATTTTAGAACCTGAGTCTCCGAAAACTCCATTAATTGCATTAACAGCACTTGACAGTATATTGTAGTGGTTAGCACTTTCGCCTCGCAGCAAGAGGAGCCAGGTTCGATCCTAGCTTGTGGCACTGGGTGAAAACTCGGAACAACTCCTTCGGCGCTGAGTTTGCAAGTTTTCTCCCTACTGGTTTAAGGGGTTTTCCCCGGAGCTGTTCGGTTTCCCCTTCCGTAAAAACCTGTTGAAGTTAACGGTAATATGTCTTTTGGTAATAGTTAGTGTAGGGAGCTGTCGGCTCGATCGCGTGGCATGCAGGGCTTGTCACCACCCTCCTACGCATTGTAACCCGGCCACCTGAATTAATGGCTTTAAAAGTCGCTTGATGATTTAGGCCTAAGGTCACTAAAGGTGGTGTGCCTAGCTGATTATACCTATATAGTTTCATGGTAAAGTAAATTAGCTAGGCTACCCAAGGCACCACCATGGACCCATATCATCTAGCAACCTTATAGTTTAATGCCATTAATTCAGGTGGTCGGGCTATTCTATCTAGGAGGGTGTTGGCACTGAATTTCTTTAATTAAACACGAAACCTTCGAGAATTAAGAAGGAGCGTAGAAGCAAGTGCCAAGGTATTACAAAAAGCTCCCAAGTTTAAAAAAACAGTAGACACTGCTGTTTACTGTATTTGGGTTTAAATCTTATTACTTTTATGATATTATTCATAAACAGTGGCTGCGTTCAGTAACAGCAAACGGTTTAACCGTTGAATGCGCATTCGCTACTGTACGACTTTTTTCACTTCCGGGATTGACGGCTGGAAGAGCCGCTTATTTTGTTGATCAGACTTGGAAATAGTGATATTTTTTACGGGGGCCCGCAGGGCCCCGACTCCCCTTAAGTTTATTTTTGTTGAGAGCCACTGGCCCAGGGGGGGGTGGAATTGGGCAGAGTTAACCGTAAATTTCGCACTTTACTGACTTTACACACATTTTGCCACCGAACTTTGGAGCCCCTTTAACTTTAAAACAAGCAAGTATATCATAATATCACACATAATCATGAAAAAGATCATCGAAATTGACTAGATTATTTCGAAGATTATCGCATTCGGAAGTGTTGGCTTCAACCTCTACGCATACTTCTCGGTCGTCACTTTCAGTATCTTTTCCTTTTTCTCTTGACGTTTAAAAACCAAAAGTGGATCCAGATTTGTAACGCTAGATCCCGCTGTCGTATAGGGTAGGAAAACAGAGTTTCAAAAACGGCGTACAAATAATGTTCCAGAAATTTACGTAAAATGTTTAATAAATATTTTTTAATTAAATTGAGAGCCCCGGTGGCCCGCAACCCCCGCTCGAATGATTTTTTTTAAGAGCTCGAATGATTTTTTTAAGAGCCCACTGATTTTTATTAAGAGCCATTGGCCCCGCTAATTCCAAGTCTGTTGTTGATAAACGGAATCGTGACGTTGCAAGCATGGCGACTTCTAATCTGCCTAGTAGTTTTAAGCAAATTGATTTGTCCGATAATGAAGGAAATATTTCTAACATAGCAGCGCCATCGGACGATTATGACAGAATACGAATTGGTAAGTGTTGTTCCATTAATTTTCAGCTATTAAGTTACCAAATTTATTCAAAATACCTTAAATTAGCATAAGCCTCGGTCAAAATAACTTATTTGAGCTTTTAAGATTCAGAAAAAAATAGCAGACGACTCAACGTAAAATTCAGTCAATTTGCCTGGAGCCGTTCAGTAGAATACTACGTCACGTTAGCAATCGCAACTCAACGGTTGATAAACTGTTTACTCTCCGATTACGGTTACTGAACGCGGCCCAGAATATGATTGGTTGTATCTGGCACAGTGGCACTATCTTTATCACGTGGTAAATCCCGGCTGAATTTTTTCAAACGCCGGTGTGGCCCTTTAAATAAAATAAATAAATAATGCTAACATAACTTCTCCTTTTTTTTAAATGGCCGCTCCTAATTGTGTTACCTTCGCACACGCGCGCGCAAAAAGTAAGTGACGCATGAAACCAAATACTTAACCCTAACACAATACACCTATATTAAAAGGTGGGTAAAAATGGCGACCCACCCTGCGAAATTTTAATTTATATGGAGATGAATTTCCTGTCTTGCGCAGTGTCGTGTTTTCGGTTTAAAATCGTCTGCTTTTCAGACGACGTGTAAGGAAAATAGCAGTTTCTTATTGGTCTTTCATATAATTTAAAATTTTGCTGAGTGGGTCGGCATTTTTACCCACCTTTTAATATAGGCGTATAGAACTCAGCCCTGGATTAACCATTAGGCAAAAAAAGCAATTGCTTAGGGCATCAAGAAATATAGAAATTAGGAGTACCATCGAAATTTTTCATTAGGAAAAACTAAAACATGTGATAATGATACAATGGAACTTAAACTAAATAAAAAAATAACTATATCAGTATAAATATATAATATTTATAATAATATACTCCTTTGAAGCGTCTACTGACATCGGCAATTTGACAAAACGATTACCTCCATAAATATATATACCGCAAAACTGGTGGCGGGAACAAAAAGGCTACATGAAATGTTTTGACTATACTAAATATACTAAAGTCATGTATTTTGGTAAAATTTTTATTTATTAAAACTCACAGTTCAGTAAATACATTTAACTCGGAAAACATTTTGAAATAATGGTAGTCTGGCATCATCTATTATACTTTAGTATAGTCAAAACATTTCGTGTTACCATTTTGTTATCGCCACCAGTTTTGCGGTATCCAATATATTTATAGAGGAAATGAGGTAGTCGTTTTGGCGAATTGCCGATGTCAGTAGACGCTTATTTCAGTGGCAGATTTACTAAAATTTAATTTAAAAAATATAAAAATGTATCCTACAAAATGTATCTCATACACGTTAAAAAATTAAGTTACGGAGTAAAATATAAATAAAATATAAATGCATCTGTATTAGTATTATCCTATCCAAAATTCCAAATAAGAATTTTGTTTTCCTGAGTCCGGCGTCTACTAACTAATGAGGGGGGGGGCACCAACATTCTTAAATTTCTAAGGGCAGATATTGGGTTTAATCCGGCCCTGATAGAACTGGATAAACTTTTTCGTAAACCTACTCAGTCCTACTTTTCCTACATTTCAATGTGTTTGGCCACTCGTGGTATAGCCAGAAACTTCATTCAAAGCGCGACTCACCAATAAAAAATTTCGTTCTTTCGTAAAACCATTATTCCATCATTTCCATGCCACATTGGCTCCTTTGAAGCAAAATCTCTCACTCTTCTCGAGTACTATCAGGAAACTAAAATCAAACTATATATGTATACCATAAGTCTGTAATATTGTTCCCTGATTATACCCCATTGAAATAGAAACGCTTGGAATGTCTAATAAAGACTATTGGTGGCTCTGATGATTCTCATAGAAATGAGCGTGGCTTTGCAGCGAATAAATAAATAAATAATAGAGTTAAACTATTATTTATCCAAGACGGGACGAAGAAGGGAAACAGTGGCGTAGTTAATTAAAGTCTCCTGGGCCAGCTCGAGTAATCGTTTTGGGTCAAGAAGGGACCCTTCTTCGCGATTTCCAGTGGCGTAGCGAAAAACTCGTCAAGGTGTCAGACTATGTAAAAGTTAAAAGGGGGTAAAAATTTAGTACAGTCAAAGATACGTCCAATTGAGGGGTTTGGCCATGGGAACCCCCCCCCCCCCATTGTTTACGCCACTGGCGAATGCTGTGGCGTACCCCATTGATAAAGGAGCGGTCTATTTCATACACCTGAAAACGATGGTTCCACATGGATACAGAGCCACGAAATCATTTAAATTTTGGAAATAACGCTTAAAAAATGCCAAATTATCATTCGTTGTCTGCTATCACGAGGTACAGAAGGGGTGGAGTAGTTAGCACTAATTTTTTCGCCTCGCAGCAAGAGGAGCCGGGTTCGATCCCAGCTTGTGGCACTGGGTGAAAACTGGGAACCATTCTTTCTACGGAGAGTTTGCAAGTTCTCTCCCCACTGGTTAAAGGGGTTTTCCCTCGAGTTCTTCAATTTCCCATTTCCACAAAAACTTAATGTTAACGGTAATTAGTGTACGTAGGGGGCTTTGTATCGCGTGGCATGAAGAGCTTTCCACCACCCTCCTACGAATTTTAACCCGGCCACACGTTTAAGGAATTAAAAGTCGCAAGATGACTTCGGCCTATATTGCGGGTAAAAGAGGGTAGGTCAGTGGAGATATTCGTCCCAACTTGCAATGCGGCCTAAAAATTCCATTTTGGTGTCTACTTTGATGATCCGATGGATCCGCAGCGATGCGGGGTTGACAACATGGTTGGGGGGGGGGCAAGAGGGGGCCATTGCCTCGAAATTTGCGTTCAACGAATTGGACCGTGTTTGGTGTTGTTACCGATGATAGTGTTAACGCTGAGTCGACTGAGACCAATCGTGGGTCCCTCGGATGAACCGTTTCCTAGTTATGAATTTGTACTGAATTACGAGGTTTTTTTACTCTATTAAGCAAAAAAAAATAAAAAAATGTTAGTTTTAGACATCGGGTCGAGTTCAGTATCGTTTCTGTAGTATTTGTTAACGCTGAGTTGAATGTGACCGCCCAATGGTCGCTAGGACTGATAGAATATTTTACTGAGAGCTAGTAACGGAGTGACGTCATCACAAGAATAAAATCGCCCCCTAACGAGGCACTGACAAAGGCTACCTGGCTACGTGTGACGCGTTAGCAAGCGGACGCAAATCGGCGACGAAGCCCATAATGCAGTGTCTTGTGAAAAGCCCTCACTAAAACTTTTGCATGTGAAGAACTGAATAGTTCTTTCTATAATTTTTTTACGCTTATCCAACTTGTTAAAAGTAGAAGTATAACATGTTGCTCTTACGTCAAAAGACTGAGCTTTGGTGGAATTATCTTAGCACGCGCGATTTGTACGAGCGTTAGAAAATAGGAAGCTCCTCGTGATGCGAGCGCACGCTCGTAGTGTTGGAGAAGGTAAATGTAGTGACGTAAGAGCTACATTAAAACAAGAAGGCCATGTTACTTTATAGAAATAACTATTATTACACTTATAATTATAATCCTACGGACTTGCAGTTGGTCTCATGCGATTCAGCACTTAGATGGCGAACTAGTTATCCGTGGTGCACTCGGATATTTTCCTTGCGGTCGGGCGGGACGAAATAATCGAAGGTAAATTTTCTACCCTCCCCCCTGGCGTATAAAGAAAACCATGAATGTATTCATTTTAACCATAAATATTGAACTACATTAGGTAGTCAGGCCTCAGTCGCTAGGATGGGAGGGGCTTAGTTATTATGACGTTGGTCACGCGCCACCACCCAAAAATTGAATTGAAGGGCAAGGTTTTGAAACTTGACTAGATTTCAGTGCCAAGGCTTAGCTCGAAATTTAGTTTCTAAAATTTTAATACACATCTTTTTGATTGAACGAAAATAGGGTAAAATATTAATAATAAATTCCTTTATTTATGATTATCAAGTAATTTGGTTAGAGTACAGGTATTTTTCTAAGAATCACGAGTCATTTTCTTCACCGGTTAAATCGCGCAATCCCGGAAACATTTTGCGGATCGAATCAACGACAAATGCCTGTCTCCTGATTGGCTCAAGTGATGACGTAAAACGCAAAAGGTACCGCCCATCTCAGCCCCAGATGGTAGAAAGGATAATGAATTAATGATATAGTTCGATCAGGGGGTAGAAACGTACGCGAAATGCGTTGTCTCATGCGATTCCCTAGTGGGAGAGGTGGGGGTGGAAGTTTAGTCTGAAAAGTTTCAGCGGGTTCGTCTGCTTCGATATATGGACCTCGTGTCCTCGTTCGGGCCTCGGACTAAAAATGGATCACGCTTATTGTCAAAATAAACTACCCAAATTTAACCCAACTTATGATTAAAGATGATTTGTGATAGTTCTTACAACTCTTGAATTGGCAAGATTTTCCCATATTTAGTTTACACCTTGGTAAAATAAAATTCCAATCAGTAAAATAAAGAAAATTTACGCTTCAAATCAAACTTGGTCGAAACCTCGGGCCTCGTCCTCCAGTCCCGATTTTTTTTGTTTAGACTGCCAGCAGCCAGCTCCGACCTCGGATACGAGATTTAAAACTGAACCGAACTGAATTTTTCAGACTTTTTAGCCCCACGGTATTACATTGCCCCCCGCAACTAGGGAATCGTATGGTTAGACGGGAGCCCGTAGGAATCTCGCTGCGTTTCCAATCTAGGGTACGTAGTCTAGATTATCTTTGGTTCGATATAATTCATGGTTGAAAAGAATACATTCATCATTCATGGAAAATGTATCCCCCGAAAAAAGCGCTCGCTGATAATTTCGGTTCATGTTTTTCCGGTACTACTAGCGGATTATTATTTCGTTACCTGAAATTCGGCCCGAATGATTCTGTTGACCTTTAAATCATAGGTGTAAGAGTATATATGGGCAGTCAGGTTTAAAGAGAATATAACCTCTTGTATTTCTGTCGCCCTCCGCTGTTGGCCGTTCCCTCCCTTGGCTTTAAACCTTTCAGCGTTGCTTAGTGAGAGGTAATCCGATAAATTAGGGGGTCTTCCATAAAGAACGCCTTGGTGGTTATACTCCCTTTAAGGTTAAAAACTTAAAACCCAAAATGGTTCGACAATCAGTTCCAGATGAGTACTCTGACTTTCTGAAGACATGGTGAAATTTACTAGCAACCCTACAGCTTAAAGATAGTATAAGATTCCATATTTATGGTGAATCAACAAATCTACCAGAGGGGCGAAGGGGGTGGCTGCCCCAGGCGCAAACTTATAGGAGCGGAGGGCGCGTTTTGAATGGTCAGTCGCAAATTATCACGACATTTTTATTTCTTGTATTTAAGTCTTAAGTTTAATTTCAATGTTTATTACCAAAACAAATAATATTTGTAGTTCATTTGCCATAATAATGAATTAATTCATCAATTAATTAATTAATACTTGAAGTCATTCAAATTATTATTCATTAATTAATATTAATTGTATGAGAGGGGGCTAAGGTTTCGTCTTCCGCCCCGGGCGACCGTAAGTTTAGTTACGCCACTGTATAGGGATTGCCGTGTACTAGTTTCACGTATCGAAAACCCGCGTCGCCTTTGTTAATTATTTTGAAATCGGACACCGAGAAGACAGAAGTTGGTCATTTGTCCAATTTACTGTTTTCCGTTGTTTAGCTTTGTGATTGTGTGGTGGAGATTTTATATGAACTTAAGTCCGATAACGTAAAAAAATATTTTTTGGTTAGATTAGGTTTCAGCGGACCTATATCTTCGGTTATATTCATAAATATTAATTTTAAGTATGATTTTTGGGGTAATTTACAGGACCCCAATTTTTGGTGGTTTTATATTGTCTAAAAGTCTACTTAACTTACAAGGAGAGTACCCGAGGTGTTTATTGCCGATTTAGTTCAAAGTCGGCCGTAATGTGAGATATGAAATTTCCCAAAAGGAGACGTTGCACTACCAATTAGATTTGCAACCGAAAAAGTTTTTGACCACTTAAAACCAAAATAAGATTTTTCCCTTATTTTACACAAAATTTTTTACAAATTTACCCTAAAAATGTTTCAATTTACCCAAACTTGATGAAATTTACCTAAATGTGGTCCAAATTACACATTTCGTGATTTTCCTAATTTTTCAAAATTTTCGTAGCTAGGACCCTGTGAAACCGAGAAAATCCCATGCTTTTTTAAATGGAGATTTTATTGTTTTAAGTGATAAAAAACATTTTCGGTTGCTATAGCAAAACGAATGGGTAGTGCAACGTCTCCTTTACGCCCGACTTTGAAAAAATCGGCAATAAAGACCTCGGGTACTCTCCTTGTTAGTGTTGGGCATTTTCACGCTCACGTCTTTTTGAGCGGTAAATTTTTCGCTACTCTCTTTCCGCTCTTTTTTTGAGCGGTAAAATTTTCGCTCCTCTATTTTTGCTCTTTTTCGAGCGGTATAATTTTGGCTCCTCTCTTTTTTGAGCGGTATAATTTTTGCTCCTCTCTTTTCGCTCTTTGTTGAGCGGTGAAACTTTCACTCCTCTCTTTCCGCTCTTTTTTTGAGCGGTAAAATTTTTACTCCTCTCTTTCCGCTCTTCGTTGAGCGGTGAAACTTTCGCTCCTCTCTTTCCGCATTTTTTTGAGGCTGTAGGATCGAATTTTTATGTGTACGTCAATTACGAAATTTGTAATTATTTCATGAATTACTAATTCACTGACTAATTTTGTTCCGTTTGTATACACACTACACAGTAAAATTGCCATTATTTCACATTCCATGCCAAAAACTACTTCGGTTTTTTTTTTCATTTTTTCGTGATTTTTTCCCGCGTTAGCAGGCGCTATCTAATTTCTAACCACTTTCTGGAGACTGGCGGTTCTTACGAGATAATATTTCAAAAGTTCCTTCATTTCATTCTCCCCCATTTGATTTTCATTTTCTTTATGCTTTTGGTAATAAATATGCTCTTCAAAGTTACCCAGATTATTTCCATAACACGCAGTTATTTCTTACACCCTAGCATTGACATTTTGTGAAAAATTAAAATTACAATTTTTACAGAATTCAATTTATGGAGTTCACAAATTTAAAAATATCGAGAACTTGATTTAGGCGAAACTATAAAGTAAATTTGGTCTTAGCCAACTTGTTGAAATGGGAAAACAAAATCACGTGACTACCATTTCGCAGCCAACTTCGATTCGGTAACTCGTGTTCATAGTTGGACGTGCGACGGTAAAGAATTCCTTCCAGATACTGCAGACAGCTTATTAACTTACACCTTTCTATTATAAGATGTTTTAAATAATAATAATAATTAGATAATTTAGATGAATCGATCAAAATTTAAACCGCCTTTAGCAAAATGAAACGAATAATAACTCGTTTCTCTTAAGATAGATGGCTCTGCAGTTCGTCACAAAGTCACGTGACTACCATCTTTTCAGCCACCCTGGACTTTATAGTTGCGCCTAATAGAATATGGCCCCCTGCCTAGAGAAAAAAATTGACTTCTTTAAAAAATATACTTTTAACTTTTTCAATACTATTTATTGGAAATAAATATTTATTGTCATAACATTTTGCATGTAAAAAATAATATAAAGTATTTGTCATAACAATAGTAATGAAAACTTAATACTTAACATAATTTATAATGCACACAAACAATTTTAGCAAAAAAATATTTGTATAAAATTTATATGTAAGGAAATAATTTTTTTAAATATAACTAAGTTACAAAAAATAAGTTAAATTCTAAAATAAATAAAAATTCTACACTGATTAATGTAGGAGTTTAAAAACATATTTAAAATATGATAAATAAAAATTCTACATTAGTTATTGTAGGAGTTTAAAATACAATAAAAACAATTTAAAAAACAATAAAAATAATAAAAATTCAATTAAAACAATTTAAAATATCATAAATTATAATTCTACATAATTTTATGTAGAAGTCTGAGAACGTTATAGCTTTGCAAGAATGTTTTCGTAATAGCTATGTTCATAATAATAACATAAAACATAAACTGATGATTTAGTCCTTCTCATAAAATTTCTCTTCAGTTTTATTCAAACCTCTTTAACATTTGGCATTTCAAAAATTATTGCCTCAATAGAAACTTGGTTCATTTAAAATATTAATAGGCCTTTAATAAATTATTACTCCGCTATTTAATATTTTAACTAATTATACATAAGAGTTGTGCAGCGGATATATCAAGGAAAATTTAGCTTGTAATGAAAGCTAAATTGCTATCTTACTTAATACTTAAATTTTATGTGCAATTTCATTTTCTTTATAAAGACTAGAATCAATATTATTTTAATTTAAAAACTTTGTTCCCATTAATCTTTCTTTCTAAGCTTTTCACTAGATAGTTGGTTTGATTCCATCCAACACCTTAAATCTGCGTTGATCTCAGGTAATTCAGGAATGTTATCATCAGTAATAAGTTCAAGAATTTTACGTACAGGTGCCTCAGGCGTAACACCCCCAGTGAAAGTTACCCTATTTAGAGAAACTGCTCTTATAAAATTATCATGAACTGTTTCCATAAATTGCTCCAAATAAAGATCACGATCAGTCCAATAAATAATCTAGGCAAAGAGAAAATTTTAGCGTATTATTTAAATACCAGATTATTACTGCGTAGTACGTACCTTTGTTTTAATACGGAAAATTTGAAACAATGTTATACTGCGTCGATAACGTATAGAGACAGCACTCATGACTCCGCGGCAGCCAGTTTCTTTGGTGGCCTTCCATATTCCATTTGCCACACCAAAAGCAGTTCGCCCAAACTCAAATTCCCTCAAATAACGAGTGTTATTCATGTGGCAGTAAAAATCCAAGTCAGTTGATGTACATATCCCTAAATTTAAGAGACTATTTTAAATGATTCATAATTTGCAAAGGCTTAGAATAAAATACACACCATGAGATACTCCTTCGTCTAGAATATAATTCTTACGGTTTTTATATCGTAATTTAGATGATATCACGGTGTAAAACACTCTTACAAAATAATTTACTTCAAATAAAACAAAAGAACCAATAAGGAACGGCAAAATCATTTTGACAAGTAGGCTTAAGATCAACCGGCCTCTGGCTGTTACGTCCTTCAGTGAATCAGTGGCCCACCGGTTCTGACGGTTCAGTGGAACAAAGAGGTGAGGGGAGGGGGGGAGGAAATAGGGAATGGGAAGCTATGTTATTACAGAAAACTGTTCAGTTGAAAACAAAACTTTAAATACAAAAATACATATACAACCTGTTTATTTGTGGAGAAATGAGTGACAATTTTAGATGTTTAACAAGTTTTATGATAAAAATATTACAAATTTACATTTTAAACATTACATTGTAACAGACATCAAAGTTAAAACTGTCCTCCAGTTTGCTGTTGGAAAACATCTATTGAGTCATCATCCTCCATTTCTAAGCCTGCTGGAGTATCAGTTTCATTAATGGGTTGTCCATCAAACCGGAATCTCACATTCTGAATGCTTAAACCCTGAAATATATCAAAACATTTATCACATATTAAGTAATAATTACTCCAAACTCATTTCATAAAAATGTCTTTACCTCTCTATCACAGTAGGCTGTCATTAACTTCCTAAGAGCTGTGTTTTTCTTAATTTTAAATAATACAACACCTCCGTCTTGACCCACAACTTTAAGGTTTATTTGTTCATTTTCCTTAACATCCTAGAAAAATAAAAGATATATCAGAACCTCCAACTCAAAGTTACAACGAAGTGGCGGGAGAGCCAAGTCCCAAGCGCCAAACAGAATGTTGCTCATACGTACTTTTTTGTCATCTCCCATCTTTTAAAAACTGAATAGCTTAAAAACAATTAAGTTAATTCAATAAACTATTTACGGGTTTAAGTGATTTCTTTCGAAAAAAGTCTATTCAATAGTTGGAAAACATTTCATTATACTTTCACCAACGCGCCGCTACGTACCTCATTTCTTTTTCTTTTCTAAATTCTAATCTAAGGCCGCTATTTCAAGCTTTATTTGGAGACGAAATATAACTGTTTTTTTTTTTTAATAAACTAGGCCACGTCCGATTTTATCGTCAGTTAGTTGAAATAATTACTGATAGACTGTGGAGTCGCAAGTATTAATCACCATTTAATGAAAACCTATTCAGCGATTTGTCTATTTGCTTTATAGAGGTGCATTTCTTAATATTTGGCAATAGACAAACTAGACTAGTGGGCTTCTACTGAAGTGGGTTACTGGAAATATTAGACATTATTCAAACTGAATAATAGCCTTGTACTTCTGGGTGGGCCCCTTGGTCTTATGTCCATCAATATATTGCGGAATAACTCTTAAGTTATTTAAGAATTTCCGGTAAATTGGCGGCGGGAATTTCGAGTTTCACCTATTTTCTGTTGAATTACAAAAGGTTTCTACGCGTGTCATATTAATCGATTTTAGAAATGCCTATTGCGTAAATTTCAAAGTGATCAATAAATATTTAATGTAGATTATTATTCTTAGGCTTCATTACAGCGTATTTTGAGTATTATGCTCCTAAACAATCATCAAATCACTCGTTTATGTACGTCAACGTGGTAATCCTGGCACTACCCGTGTATACTTACCCTGGACTCGCTAAACGGAATTTTTTTAGGTATGCTTCACTTGTAGTACTAAAAATAAATCATTACACCTTTATCTATGTTTATCAATTATCACTTTGAAATATAACGCAATAAACGGTATTTTCCAAAATTGTTTAACGCGCGCGGGTATACTTCGAAATTCCCGCCGCCGATTTACCGGAAATTTGGGCTAGTATTTTTCCGCCAAATGTACTAGATATTTTGCCTTTCCTAACCTGCAAATAGGCTTCAAGTGCCATGGCCTCAAAAATGTTGATTATAGCCAACAGGAACTTTCTTATTTTGAAGAATTAAATTCAAAGCAGGGGTAAATAGTTTACCCTATACACTCTTTTACGCGCGTCTTTCCCCCCCATCAAGGACCCTTCCACGATTTGTTCCACAGGCAGCTGCCATAGACGTACTACTGCACGTAGCTCTACCGTGAAAAGTTCTTTCCCCCAAAACCAGTGGCGCCGATCGCTTTTTTCCCCAATGGGGGCCAAAGCTCAATAATAAACTTGGAATGAGGCTGCTGGCAACACTTTCTTGCTACGGATGCTTAAAAGTAAACGGCCTTTAAAATCGGCGGTTTTACCAAGGGGGCAAAGCCCCCATTGATTTTTCCCGATGGGGGCTTTGATGCCCGATTCACGTGACGAAAGGGGAGGAGCTATCTTAAATTCGGCCAGAATTTTCCAAAATATTCTGAGCACCTTTAATAACTCTCAAATTGGATAAGTTCTTGTTGAAATTATAAATATTTTTTAAAAAATGGTAACTATTACTTATTCATACTTTGTAACGGTATTTATTTAGAAATTATTTGCATCTTTTGTATAGAAAAAAAAACTTATTTCTTCGCCTTCTTGGCTTTGGAAGCTTTTTTCTTTTTTCTAAAGGCACACCAGGCTTTGGATTTGGCTTCTAAAAAAATGTGAAGTAAAAATTATAGTATATTAACGTGCCTACGCTAAATACAAATTAGAATCGCCTTAAAGTTTAAAAAAATTCCAGGAACCCAATAAAATTGTTAACCAATACAATTATTCAATAGCCGTGTTTCCAAATATTCAACAACGACGTAAAAGAGTGATTTGCGTAATGCTCATTATTTAATGTAGAAATCTGTCGAGAAAAAGCACATTAGCTAGCTTTGGCCAAAGGAGAATACACAATAAACTGAAACCAAACCATTAAGTTTATTCTGTAAAGTTTCGTATTGATTGATCAGAAATAAAAATTCACTGAAAGCCAAATAATTCTCAATGCACACCAATCAAAAACATAAACCTAGCCATAACGAGGTTATATCGCCTGAAGACAAAACGTATAAAGCCATAATTACGTTATTTTTCATTAAGGTACTAGAAAGGACATTTATACCATTGTCTGGTATGTGAGGAATTATTAGAAATGTTTATTTGAGTTGGAAAAAAATGAATTCAGAGATGGTAGGGCTTATTTGAGAGAACGCAAAACACTCTTATACGTTAAATTGAGGGTTCTTTTGGAAATAAGCTGCGGTGGTCACTTGGTTAAAGACCAGTTTATTAATTGATCGGACCAGTTTTTTATTCAAAAACTAGCGGTTCACTGGTCCTTAGGACCAGTTTATTAATTCCATCTTATTATGAAAGTTCAGCTTGGACCAGTTTAATAATTCGGGATTCCTAATAATATCGATTCCTTCAAAGTTGCCCAAATCTCTCTCTTGTTCTTGTATCAAAGATATTGGAAATAATATCTTTAGTTACACCTTCTTCAGCTGAAGTAAACACTCTTCCATTAGTTAAAAACTCGCGGGTAAAAATAGAAAACAACGCAACCCTAGCGACATATATTATAATATATAAATAAAAGTCAAGGCCAAAGCTCATGCCGGTATCCCAGGGAACGAGATGGCGGACAAATGTGCCACAGTAGCGGCTATCGACCATTCTGCGCGGCCGATGGTTTTTTTGCCTCGCACCAAAAGTTACCTTAAAACACGGGTTTCGGTTTTGGTTACGGACTCTTGGCAGGTTTCATGGAACCACTTTGTTTCGGCTCGGGGCGTCGGGTGGTACAAGACTGATCCGTCACGGGACTGTATTGCGGGTCTTCGGTTGCCACGTTGGCAAGACTCGTTAGTAGCACGTGTTAACTGTGAACGGCTTCCAACTACTGCGGTGCTTTTCCGTTTTCGCCTGGGAACGTCTTCGGTGTGTCCATAGACGATAAACAGTTTATTGTCTATGGTGTGTCGATCCGGACAGTGCGCGGCGATAGAGAAGCTTCACCACATTATTTCTGAATGTCGGGCTGCTAGAGGTCCCCGCCATTCGATTTTGGCGTCGCTTACTGCAGGTGACTTTCTCCATTCTGTATCGGGTCTCCGTATGGCCTTTTCTCGAGGTGTACTACCAAGGATACTGTATCCCCTTTAACCAGTGAGGAGATAACTTGCAAACTCAACGCAGAAGTGGTTCCGAGTTTTCACCCAGTGAACATAATATATGCAATTTGGGAAATTTTAAACTTAAAAAATACTTTTTAAAAACTAACTAATTAGGAAATAATTTACACTACTTCTACATTATGAGGTATATCAGGCGTATTTACCCGCTTTTATACCCTAACATGGCCAGGTATTTTCACGGGCATAATGAATTTTAAGATAAAAAAAGGCTAACATTGTCTTACATAAAGATATTACCTTTTAGAGGAAATAATGCAGGAATCTTATGACTTTGAAGCAAAGACGGAATCAAAATGCTGGGATCTAAATTGGCCCAGTTTGATTCCTTCGAAAACAAATTACCGTCTTCTATATTGTTTAACCTCTCCGTTAGAAGGGAATGAAGGCTGAATGTTCTGTTTCCATGTAATTAAAACAAAATGAGGAATAAATTCCACATACAATTGTAAATTCAACCAATTCTTACTTGGATGTACTTTCTTTATACAGGCTTGCCATACTTTCATTCTTTTTATGAGATAGATAATACTGGCCAGGAATCAAACTTAAAACATTTACGGGTAAATAAATATAAATAAAAAGAAATAACGATTGCAGGGCCCCCACTCAAATCTTCAATTTTTTATAGGAAAAATAGGATTATATTTCTAAAAGTATAGGGCTTTATAGGACTATATATGCTATTTCATTTACTAACTTCATGCATTTAAAAACCAAATCTATGTTTAGTGAAATAAATCTTTGATTTTCACTTAAAAAACAGAAACTATTTAACCATTTTATCACAAAAATATACTAGTAGCTAACCATGTTAACAATAACAAAAGTATAGACTAGAATTTATCCTATAGCTATAGTGGTTGGATTTGAAATGGGAAAAATCAAAAAATATCAAAATTATAGGATTTTATAGGACTATTGGGGGATTTTGCTAAAAATATAGGATGTTATAGGACAATTTTGAAAATATAGGATTTATATGAATTATAGGACATCTGGGGGTCCTGCCATTGAATAGGGAATAGTACCGAGCGCTAGAATTACAAAGGCGCGTTCGCAAATCGTGGTTTCGTGATACAAATTCTGAAATTTCGAGTCGGCGCACTCCCGAGTTGCTAATTGCCGATGTTGTGCAAAGTCGGGGGTAATTTAGACCTATATGAGATATGAAATTTCTGAAAAGGAGACGTTGCACTACCCATTAGATTTACCATGGCAACCGAAAATGTTTTTGACCATTTCAAACGACAAAAATTTCAATTTTTTTTTTAAATAGAGCTAATACCCAAGGCACCACCTTCGACCACATAAGCTATGTTGCTTGTGCGTGATCAAGTAACAGGTGGCCGGGTTACAATGCGTAGGAGGGTGGTGGCAAGCCCTTCATGCCACGCGAGCCAACAGCTCCCTACACTAACTATTACCGTTAACCTCAGCAAGTTTTTTATGGGAAGGGGAAACCGAAGATCTCGGTGGAAAACCCCTTTAACCAGTGGGGAGAGAAAAAAGCATGTGATTTTTTCGGTTTCACAGGATCCTTCCTACGAAAATTCAAAAAAAATAACACATTTAGGTAAATCTGAACATTTTTAGTTGCCATGGCAAATTGAATGGGTAGTGCAACGTCTCCTTTTGGGAAATTTCATATCTCATATAGGTCTACATTACGCCCGACTTCGAACAACATCGGCAATAAACACCTCGGGTACTCTCCTTGTCAGCCGTCAGCACTTATCATTATACGGTGGCGCCATATATCACTTTCAAGGTGGAATATTGAAATAAGTCATTTTCATAGGATATAGTTCCCGCCGCTAAATACGGAAACTGAAGCCCGTGCCAAAGCTTATACCGACGGCCAAATACATCAGACAGAAACTAAATGACAAGCGGCATTCCGGACCGTACATGTCAATACTGAAACCGAGGTCGCGGCAAATCCAAGAGATGTCGCGATGCAGCTGGCAGATATACGTGAGGAACTCAAGGCGGCCACAGAAAGGTTGAAGGCCGCTGTTACTCGCTCTTCGCCGAAGTAATCGAAGTACGAATAAGGGAACCAAACGTACCCCTCCCGCCTGGAACCAACAGATGAAACCAGACGCGACAGCCTTATACTATTCAGGGCTACAACGGATGATGCAGCAGATGCTGGGAAGACTCCCGAGTGGTTGGTGTCCAATTTTGATATCTCTGTCCCGGCCGAATCGCTGCAATCGATGCTTGCTATAGATTCGGATTCGGAAATGGAAAAGAGCTAGAGAGGCAGCGAATTCTTCTCACAACTAAGGATCAGAATACAAGACAACTCATAATTGATGCGTCAAAGGCTATGGCGGACGCCCCGCCGACGGCATCAGGCTGACCACGGGATACATCCGAGAAGACCATCCACGAACCCTCCGCCGAGTGGCGTCAAGGGTGTGTGGAAAAAGAGATCCCCCCGAATGAGAGAGCAGAAAAACGACTGGAACCCTCCGATGCAACCGAGGAAGAAGCCGGCAGTACCGCGTTAACACCCAATGCCAACCCCTCCGGGTCAAAAAACGGGAGTCAGGTCTCCCCTTGTCGATTGGTGGAGACCTCAGTCCGTGCCATAACCGCCATTCACAAACCGATGCCTAACCAGACGACGGAAGAGGAAAGGCGCTAAGGCGACCGATGGATCCTGGCGCCTAGGTTTCTGGAACATGAATGGAGGTCGAAACCCTCTGAAGTGGTCAGACACCATACAGACGATGAGGGACCGCAGTTTGGGAACGCTGGCGTTAACAGGGACGAAGCTAAGGAGATTTCAATGCCCATATCGTTGAACTGGATAGCCGAGCAGATCGAGCGGGGGAGGCTTTACTGGAGTGTGCCGAAAATAAAAGCCTCACAATACTAAATCTGGAATCACTCTATGAAGGACAAAAACCCTGGCGCCGAGGGGATCAGACTACCAGTATAGATTACGCATTGTACTCGCTGGCCCTTCTAAACTAAAGCCTGAAGGCCTTCGTGACTGAGATGGACGTCTACGCAGGAATGGCATCGCCATTTCCGAAATACTTATCGCCAATTTTTCGGATAAACAAGCCAGCTGGCTACAACAGCCGCCCACCCTCGCACGCGCCTTCAGACCGCCGCAGGATGAACCACATGATCTCATGCAACCTTTCACTGCGCCTGACCTAGGCAATTCACTGAAAACCCTTAAAGATAGAAAAAGCGGTAGGCCTGGACTACGTCCCAAATGAATTTCTAAATGCTTTGGGGGCTTTGGGGCCCGATTGCTAGAACTGATCTACTCGGCTTATTCAACGATATAAGAACTAGAAACGACATACCCAAGGCGTTGAAAATAGCTAGGGTACGGCTTTTACACAAAGGGAAAGGCAAAGATCCGAAAGATGTGGACGCAAACCGCCCCATCACCGTCGCAACCAACGTATACAAACTGTATGCCAAGATGTGGCTGACACGTGTGGTTACTTGGCTAGAGGCAGGAGGGAAATGGGAGACCGGCAGAATGCCTTCCGCCCCCCCCCCCCGCCGATCAGTGGCGGATAAAATCTTCTTGCTAACTGTCATCATTGAGACCGCGCAAATGGAAGGACGATAATTATACGTGGCATTTTAGACATCAAGGCCACATATGATAGCATCCAATACCCGGTGCTATGGGATGCCTTGCGCCGGGTTGATATCCTGGAAGCAGTAATTGAAAACATCCGGGCTATATATAGCGAAGTGAAAGTATGTCTGCAGTGGGAAGAGGTCACTACGGGTCAGGTCACAGTGCAGGTGGGCGTAAAGCAAGGATGCCCGCCATCTCCCCTTCTCTTCGCGCTGGTACTAGAAGAACTCAAGACCAGACTGCGTGATACATGTGGCTCGTTTTCACTTCCGATGGCCAATGTCCAACAGGGCTGACACGACTATCCCTGGATCCTTTTTCGCGGATGACATCGATCTCATAGCCGGCTCAGCCAAGGATATGCAGATACTCCTGGATACCGCGGGGCAGTTCTCTATGGCAAAAGCGATGAGGTTCTGCACAAAGAAGCCGGTGATAATGAACTTCACGCCAAAAACCTATATCCCGACGACTACATTTGTCCGCAGTTCTGTTTGGATGGCTAAGCGCTTCAGGAGGTTGATGAAACGAAATACCTCAAAGCAGGGCCGTAGCTAGAGAAAATGGCGCCAGGGGCGAGCTGCAATTTTGGCACCCCCTAATATAATAATATGGACCAATTTTGGCGCCCCTATACCCTATCGCGCGCACGGCGCCCGGGGCGGCCGCCCAGCCCTAGCTATGGCCATGCCTCAGCGTATCGTTCTCCAACGAGAAGAACACCTCGACGCTACGAATCGTCTCAAAAGCACTATCTCTTCAACAGGCAGAGGCGCAAACGATCGATATGAAGTATCCCGCGAGCTGTGGAAGTCTGTTGCCGTGCCAGCGCTAACTTTCGCAACGGAAACCTTGTGTTTGGAGCCGACAACTTGAACCGCCCTAGAACGTCGACAGCGGGAAATGGGGAAGGTAGCACAGGGAGGCAACGCCATTACTGCAAAAGCGGCCATCGAGGGTGAAATGGGATGGTCTTTGTTCGAAGCAAGAGAGGTGAGGGCGAAAATAAACTACCTCGGGACGTGCTTGAGAGCCAGTCCGTACAGGCAGATCCGGGCGGTTTACGAGTATATAGACAGACCTGCACACCGGACGAAATGGAGTCGCAGTACAAATCGGCTGTACCAAAAGGATGTACAAACAAAACAGTCTTCGGGTGTACGCCACGAAGGAAAAACCAGCAATGGAAAGAATATATGACAACAGTCGTGGAAGTTGATTATTATTCCCGTAACGGAGCGTTACCGACCGCAGCCAGGGAAGCAGAGCTACTTGCTAATGAGCCGAAATGCAAACTATGTAATGCATATTTTAGATGAGTGTCCAGCTTTGTCCCGCGAACGTGCATCGCTACTTCAGACTGAAGTAGCACCAGATGACGAAATAGGCCCTTCTCCGTCTCAGATCTATCTATGAAGGCTAGGGCTGGACAAAACAAGTGTTAAATCTATCACGAATGAGGCAACCAAACAACTCCTGGACAGATGGTGGGCCCTCAGAAAACCAAACAAACGTCCCACGCGGTGATTAATCACTGATTATCTCATCGCATGTCCCACTGGGCGCCTATCGCGAATGCACTATTGAGCCTCCCTGAATCAAAAGGGACTGAGCTGAACTGGTCTCAATTTTGAAAAATTTGTTTCGCGGTAGGCAGATTGAAACTGTAATTCTAGTGGTACTATTACCAATTCAATGGAAATAACCCAGATAATACCTTTTAAATGTTTCAAGAAGATAATGCATCTGAGTTAGAGTGTTTTCGGGCTTCAATCTATTTTAATTTTAAAAATTATTGTCAAAAATGGCCAAATATGAAAAATCATAAACTCGCTTACCTTAATTTTGTTATTTCAGGGTGTTTCATAAATGATTCTAAAGTGAATTCTTCTTGCATCAAAACTTCGGAATTTAAAGCATTGACTCTAATTCTGAGCAGATGACTGCCAGGGTGTGTAGTCAGAATTGCCCATTGATCGCACAGTTGCTTATGAGTGTTTTCTTCCGCGGAATATTGCGCAAGATATTCCATTTTTGGGTACAGCATGAACTGAAGTAGAAATTGAAATATGAAAAAAAAACTGACATAACGAATATATGATAAGCTAAAATTTACTGGTGTAGACAAAGGAGGTTTAAGACTATCAGTTTTTCCACGAAACAAAATTTGCAAATTTGAAAGAGAGAATAAACTGTAACGAATGTTTTCAGTTTTCTCTAATAGCGGATATTGAGCTTCACTTTCCAAAATGTCCTTTTCTTCTTCATTAAGGGGAATTATTTCTAAATACAAATATAATAATTACGTCAAAGAAACAATGCTCATTTAACAAAGTAACGTACTTGGAGATTTCATAATGCTGTTGTTGCAACTTTCTGGTGGGCTTTGAGGCGAAATTATCTCCTCTTCATCAAAATCCATTTTATTATAGAGATCATCTTCATTATCATCTTTTTCCTTTTCATTAATATCCATTGCAGAATTATCATTATCCACAGAATCACTAACTGCACTCAACCTGTTTAATTTGGTTTTTGATCTTGTGGCTATCACACGTTTTGGTATTTTGCTTTCTTTCAAGTAAATCTTCAAAGGCAAATTGTCATTGTCATCTTCATCTTCCGTTGTCTCGTCAAACGCAAGAACTTTATCGTCTTTTATGTCCGTTGGGTCTTTCTTAGGCGCTTCGGGTATATCAATGACAAGGTCGTCAGATTCAGAATTGCTTTCATATCCCTCATTTCTCAGTTTGTTTGTTTGTTTAGCCTTATCCTCTATTACTAAATCATTGACTTTTTCATTTTCTATCATTGCTTCTGATTGACAAGCTTTAGCCACTGATTTATCAACTAAACATTTTTCAATTTCATCAACAATGTCCTTAATAGTTTCAGAACATTCCTTTGCGACAACACATTCCTTAGATTCTGTTACAATTGGTTTTTTAACTTTGTTTTTACATTCTGTAGTTACTATCTTAATTTCTTTAAGAACCAATTTCTTGGGTGGTGACGGAGTTGCTAGGCCAAAAACCTCCAAATCCAAGGCTGAATCAGTGTTCTCAGATTCAAACATTTCCAGATCTTGAACAACTAATCCACGCCTGCTCTTTTCTTTTTCAGGTGTGGTCTTTTTAGTAGAATCATTAGAATTACTATTTCGGGAAGGGTTGAAATGGGTAAATTGGATTTTGGATGAGTATTTATAATAGCGATAGCTTTGATCACGGGCTTTTCTGGGACCAGGACATAAGGGTTTATCCACTATTACAATTTTATGGTCACCATCTGGTGAGAATCTTCATTAAAATGTTATAAAACAACCAATGAAATTTAGAATTAAATGAAAATTACCAGTGTCAGTTACAGTAATCATAAGTTCCCAATTATTTTCATAAGGTGGAAGTAGTAACAGAGTTTTAAAAGAACTGAGAGTGAGAATAACATCCGCTTTGTACTTTTTGGCCAATGATAGAGCAATTGTATCTTGGCTACAAACCTATATAATTTTCATTTAAAATTACAAACTTTATTCATGTTCCAAGTTCATACTTTTCTACTCGGGTGAAAGTCTAAATCTGTTTTCAACGCTGGAAACCTCTTGTATATTTTCCCATATTCTTTTGCTAAGGTGCATTTCATATTTGGAATGGGAAGAACGAGTCTAGGTACTAATCCCTTAAAAACAAAAATTATGCTACATTTTTAATGCCTTTTATAAACTATATGCCTAACACCACTTACCAACGTCAGAACAACTTTTTCTAAAGCAAATTTTATGGGAGCTTCTTTTAAAATTTTCTCTGGAGAAAAATATTGTATTATTTGCTCAAATTTATACCAACACGGGTACTTTAAAGCCGCATTCAGTTTTGATAATGTTAAATCTTTAACATATCTTTTCATTTCATAAGTCATAAACTCGTATAATTCTTTTCGGCTTGGGCTGGTTTCTTTGATAAACTTTTTAAACTCCTCTTGTTCAAGTACTACCTTACTGTGCAATTCCTAATTGAATTTAAATAATTTTTTTAACTCTACGCAATAACAACACTAATTATCTATAACTATTTCAAAATTACACCAAGTTTCTTGATTTCAGCAAACTGCTCAGGAGTAGGTTCAGCCATGACTTGTTTGTCATATTTTTGGTAAAGATCAAAATAAATTTTCTGTTCAATGGCAGAAATGGTTGAACATCTATCTGTTCGTAAGCCTGGAACTTGATCTCTTTTACACTTCTTGTCTTGAAGTTTGGTGCAGGTTTCCTCCAAGATGGGAATCACATAATCTGTTCTAACTAATTCTGTGGGCTCAAGATCTGGAGCCCTTTCAAATCCGTAGAAATCAGCTAAAGCTTTGAGATGTGATATTGAATATCTCTCAATGGCTTCTTGTGTAATGAAAGGCTCTTCGGGATCAATTTCGCCACTCATTCTAAATAAAAATCGTCAAGTCATTCGCAAGCAATATTACCAAAACGCAATTAAAATTTTTACTCTGGTAGGTCCCACCAACAATCGTCTTCCTTTTGCGCTTCTGAAATATCTTCTTTGGCTGATGCCATAATTTAACAAATTTCTGTAAAATTCATATAAAATAAATCATTCCTTAAATCTCCTTTATTAAAACGTCATAGCGTACTACAAAAAAAAAATATCCTATTCAAAACTACCTATATTCCTGTAGGTTGCACACTAGTCTAGCTTCGCGACCAGTAGTTTAAATTAAATAAATACCGGGAATCGGGAAAAGGCGTCTGTCATGGCAGAAGCAAAATATACTTGAAGCGTATTGGCTAACAGCGATGTAACATGAAACTTTCACGCTAGAGTCACGATAGATATATGAAATAGCATACTAGATACCTTACGCTGCAAACGGGCCCGTGGGAAGAACTTACACTGAAGAGATACCTAGCAGAAGTACCATATTTTTTTATGTGCTACGTAGTAGTGCCATCTATGGATGATCAAAATTAGTAATTGTAAAATATTTTCTGGATGTGCTACGTAATAGTGCCATCTATTGGTGTTCAAAATTATTAGATTAGAACACCCCCTTTCGAATGATTTATTTTAAACGCACTCTCGCAAACTCAAAATTAGTGTTAGCGTCGAGTTCGGGACTACTTATTTTCTTTCAATTTTTTTAGATAGTAGTGGCAATGAGAGTAGCGGAGGTTTCTCTAACTATGTTGTACAGCCAAAGGTAGCGGAGAGAGGATTTTCAGCCCCCTGGAGTGACTGATTTCTAACTCTTTTACTCTAAGGTTCGACTTTCACAATAAAGATTGAAGTGAGATTGGAATAGCTCCATCACCATCTCTTTTTAATAAAAGCTACCTATGTGAGAAAATTCAGCTGGCGAGAGTGCATTTAAGGGCCCCCTGATTTTTTTAAGAGCCAATGGCCCCAGGACTCCCGCTATTTCGAAGTCTGAATCACAACAATAAAAATACTGCTCTACGTCATTTTCATCTGAGCCACGCTCTGTATAAAGATGATTTCGATATTGACAAGACTATAGGGATGAACTGCTTCAGATTTTGATCTATTCTAAAAAGTCCAAGAGCCCATGACAAAATAAGCATGTGATAAGGTACACGGTGGGTCAATATATTTTTAATTTAGGTTAGTGATTTGTAACAATTAAAGAACTGTTTGTCTTACGGGTCAAAGTGGGGCTTTCCGGAAATACGAACCACGTGACGTCACTTCCGGTGACCTTGAAAATTGATATGACCTGATATTGGTATCATTCGATTGGTCTCAACGTGCTCTTACCAAATATCCTAAATTAACCTTCAAATCTGAACCAAACGGCGAATAAGCCTAAAAAGTAATTTGGTCTAATACATGTAAATTTCGGAGGGGCTCAAAATTGGTTTTTTAGTCTTATACTCCTCTTTGTTCTTATTTGATCGTTAACGTCTGCTCGCGCCATTACTCGGGCATTTGGGACCTTTGTAATAGGTAAGTTAATTAATGTTCTATTTTCGCTTCTAAATTATAAATCATTATTAAATTCCGAAAAAAAATTCTTAAAAATATTTATATTGTACCATGATTGTACTTTTAACTTATTTAGCGTGCCATGTATACGCTATGTACTAAGTTTATATACTCTTCTTATAACAACCGAACCGTAAAGGTCCGTAAATTGGGGTCGATCGTACTAATTTATCACATGTTTTAATTATTAGCGTAAAAAAGGCATATTTGTTTCATTTGGTTTTGCAATATCCAAAAATTTAATTAGTTGTTTCGTTCGAAGTGTTAAGCCATGGGTGACCAAACTAAAAGTAAACAGAAATTTTACTCAATATTTTAAAAGAAAGAAAAGTCATTTGTACCTACGCCACAACGAAATGCGACATCATACTACCATTAAAATGTTTAAATGTGCTAAATAGCTTTATTTTTCGTAATAAATTTTTTAAACAAAATTAAATTTATATAAATAAATTATTATTTATTTACATACAACACTAGTTTCAACATGAAATAAAATTTTCATGCCATACTAAGCTACGCTATACGTTACATGTATCTGAAAATTCCGAAAGAACCCCCCCCCAGGAATGAAATCCTGGATAAGCCCTTGGCTTAAATGGCCTTGTGAAAAATGGGCCCCAAAATTAAAATGCGCCTAGTGGCACAATTTACCTAAACGCGCCGCTGGATAAAGAATATACAGAAGACAATAGTTGCCCCAATGATTAATATTCCGTTATTAATGTTATTTAAAATTTGTAGTCAGTATGGACGAAAAATTTCGTCCAACTTCAATAAAACTGTTTAAATTTTTACACCAAACTGGATTGAAGAATAAAAAAACAGCAATACCCTCAGTTACTACAAAGCTTTGTCATGACTGTTCATTTTTATTCTCCGAAAGCATACGATTTCTTGAGAATGGATAAGAGCTAGGTCTCACGGCCCCGGACGAAATGCATGGGCGAAACTGAGTGTAAAATTTTAGAGGCCCTGGGCCTCCGCCCGACTCGCCCCCCCCCCCCCTAAGCACGGCCCTGTAAGGTTTTATTGATGCCGTCTTCGACACCCTTTTGCAACAGGGCGGCTCACAAAGAGCACAGCAAAAACAAATGTCAATACCCAACACAAATGTAGAGAGAAAAAAAATACATGAAAAAGTACCAATATTAAAATAACAGATTTGGTAAGAAAATATAAAAGTCAACCAGCAACCAGGTTAAAGGCAATGAGATGGAAAGGCACTTGGGCATTATATCCGCTAAATTATATAGTAGGGAAATACAATGCAATATAATATTTAATTATAATTAATTAAAGATGAAAGATGGCGCTATAACGTAGTGCATCCCAAAATTACGCGTGGTCTGCTAGCTGTCACTTCCGTACCAATCCCTCATAGAATTGTGGATCTACACCACTAGCCTTGGAGTAGACTTTTCTTTTCTACTCCAAGCACTAGCTAGTTTCAGTCGGGAAAATATTCTTTGGAACCCGTAGCGTTAGAGAACTTTAGGTACTTACTGTTGTTTTATGCTATAATTAACATGGACTTAGAAACAACGATTGATGCCTTTGAAAAGTTGGTAGAAAAACTGGACAATGATCGATTAGCAGATTTTTTCAAATGGATAGAGAGACGCCATTTAGTTGCTCGTGAGAAATAAACAATTTTTTTTCAATGTGTTTTGACTCTTTTTTAAGAGATTTGTAAGCCCCTACAGTGAAAAAATCAAATGGCACATTTCGAACAAACATCTGCTGCCATGTATTTTCCCTTTAGCGTGACCATGAATCTATTTAAATAGATTCATGGCGTGACATAGATTCCCCGCAAAATCATAGTGAAATAGAATAAATTTGTATTTTGTTACTGTTTTCGTGTATCCAACTTAACTAAAGTTAACTTGCATGTATCGATGGATTCGATGCTCAATCAAAAGCCCATCCTCATTTTTAGGGGCTCATTAAGCAGATGTTAAATAAATAAATAATAATAATAGAGTTAATATATAAAACACACTCTTCATTTAGAGTAAATTACCACCATAAGACTAATGCATGATTTGTAGATTGTAGAGGACATCAACCAGCTGAAGCTCATATGAGGCTTCGAGACATCGCTGCAGATATTAGGGAACTAGTACCAGTCACGGCCATTATGCCATCAGAAAAACTTCAGACTCCATCCAAGGGGGAGGTAAAGTATGGTTTTTACCATCGATATGAAAAGTTTCATTAGAATTATTTCTAAGAATGCAGATTGTGATCCACAACACACGGTTCATGTTGATGGATTTTTATTTGATGATATGGATATTGACGATTTAGTAGAAGCCGGTACTTTACAAAGAAACTATTGCAAAGATTGCCATTCTCACAACACAGCTCCACTTAGTAAAAACCCTTTAAAAAATTCTTTAATATTTTTAATACCATTCGTTAAATTGTTTTTAACTTTCAATCAGCTTATGTGACTCATTCAGTCTCTAGGGATAGACTGGATTTCATATTTAGTAGCTTGCTGCCATACTTGGAAGGGAAAACTGTTCTAGATGTGGGATCAAGACTTGGCTCTATGTTATATGGAGTAAAGCCTTAAGTTTTCAACAATAATCTTTTAGTATTTATAAAAATAATCAATTCTAGGCATATCTCTACACTCCCGCACCTAAAATTATTGGAGTAGAAATGAATACCGATCTTTGTCAAGTACAAAAGAAAATTGTTGAAAAACATAATTTCGCCGACCGAATTCAAGTAATTTGATAGGTTATAACATAAGTCTATAGGCTTCGTGCGTAGTTACAATTTTGGTCATAAGTATCGCCACCTACCGACCGAGTTTTAAATGTTATTGTATGAAAGCTGTCTGCTCGTACAAAATTTTCTCTGCACCAAAAAAAAAGGGTTAAGTTAAACCGTTTTAATTTGAAAAAAAACGCGATACTTCGGCTCATGCCTTTGAGGCCAAGAAGAAATCAACAATTCAAAAGTCGTCTTCTATAGAGTAATATCGCCGTGACGTATGTCGACGTCACCCATGCTTTTTCTATAGATAAAAAACTGCCCTCAAAATGGCAGCCATAGCCCAAAGCTACAGAGCGATACTACTCTATTTCTTCACATATTTAGTTGACGGATATTAAGGCAGATGGCGCTATTTTTCCTAAACTCGAAGCCTATATTATTGTTCAATATTATACACTTTTGGTTATAAAAACTTCCTAAGATTTCTTGATTTATTTTTCTATAAACATAGATAGTATGCAATGATATAAGAAAGGTTCCTGAAATTGTACAATCAGCTGATGTAATCATACTGAATAATGTATTTGAATTCTTCCTGCAAGAACAAGAACAAATTTCCTGCTGGCAATTCTTGAAGAAACACATAAAAATTGGAACAATATTGGTCACAATTCCCAGTTTGGGAACTAGTTTGAAGCACTTAAAAGTATGAAACCGTTTATATATTTTGAAAATTAATATCTCAAGAGGTATTATTTTAGAGTGGAATTGACATTGGATTGTGGGTGAAAAAACGTCCCATTACAGATGTTTTAATAGCATATTCTGCTCAAGATCAAGATGAATTGTCAGAAGCAGTTTGCTATGATGTTATTGGATAAAAGTGAATTCTTTACGGCTTAATTATAATTATTAGTTGGAGTATTAATAATTTGTGTAATTTTTAATTAAAAATAGTTATTTTTTATTTTAAATTCAAAGTATGAAATATTTTTGTAAATATTAAATAAGGTAGCTTTTTGGAATAAAATTATGCTTGAAAATTGAATCCTTTAAGCCTTAAAATGTCTGCTCCTGTTGAAATCTGAAAAATAAGATAAGAACTGAATATTTGAAAATGACATTTTTACTGAACTATATGTTCCTAAAAACTGATGATTATTGCTTAATTTGAAATACAAGGTGTTTTACGCTTTAAAAGTTCTTTTTTTTCAAAAACTATATGGTTCGTTATCCATGTCTGGGGACACTGTTTACTAAAAACTTATCTATTTCAGAAAACATTTTCACAATTTTCAAAACATTTTTTTCAGCACTAGGTGCTAGATAAAATTTGTAAGGCTGGGCCATTAACCTTATATTTGTTTCAAGCCTCTTTTGGTATTTGATCAAATATCGAATAACATTTCTATTATTCAGTAAATATTCCGAATACATACTTTCATTCCTGCCTCCCCAATCGGCCTGTGCTACTGCATAGCTGTCTATGGGGAGCGTGAAGCAAAAACTTTTTTGGGGGGGGGGGGTGAAAAAATTTCTATGGTAGAGCTCTCACTTGGCGATTAACCACTAGGACAGTGGCGTCCAGTAAAATTCAAAAAAAGAATCTGTAGCGCGATTCTATATAAAACAACTTACGTAATTGGTCAGTTGGCTCTCAGCAGATAGTTTTAGTTATGGGCTCTATGCTTAAAACTTTACTACTTAGCTCTTCAGAGAGATGTTGGTTTCTCGCCTGCTCCTTTTTAAGGGATTCTAGAATAGTATTTATCTCTTCTTGTTTTAATCTCAATTCTTCTTCGAGGTGATTATTTTTAAATAAAAGAGTTTCTATTTTATCTTCGAGAGATTGACATTTTGAGCAGTTGACCGTTTCTTTACCAAAATTAAAGTGTTTTTTCTCAGGAAACCTAGTTACCAACTTCGATGTTGTAATTGGTGTTGATGTTATTTTATAGCCTATATCACCCTTTAAATTGTTGTTGCTAGTGGTATTTAAAACTGAATCAAGTTCATCCTTAATATCAATAATAATATCACTTGTTTCATTGGAAATATTTTTGGCAGAGATATATGAGGTGTTTACGGGTGGATCTGATTCCCGAGATACAAATCTGGTAGATATGTTAGTAACTAGATTAGATATACGAGGCTCAAAACTATATGCCAAACTATTGTTTGAGGATTGATCAGATTTAAGAGGCTCAGAACTAGATGACAAACTGACAGAACTATCCCAATCAAAAACTGTTGGAATAGCCTTCATTTTCAAACGTGGTCTTTCACTGTCTAACGATAAAAAATCAGAGCGTTTAAAATGTCTGGAACAAACTTTGGTAGATTTAGTTACTTTACAATATTTTAAATCGCGGTGAATATTTATCAGCCACTTCGCTCTTATGTTATCATCTCTTGGTAAACTATGAAATGTGACCTGAAACATTACCAAGGCTTAAGTCAAAAAGTGAAATTTTATAATGAAAAATTACATTATCGACTTACTTTTTTACCATTATCATCAATACTGGATTTCTGTTGACAACGCGCCACAAAACACACTCTCGACATTTCCTTTACTAGATTTAATGAATGTAAAACAAGTTAAAGAACATGCCAAAATAAAACGACTCTTTAATTAGCCGCCAAAATAAACAGGGCTTCCACATTTGATATCTAAAATTTTTGCTCTTGCGATAATTTTATTAAACAAAAAATAAATTGTTTCCCTTTTTTGACTTGGAAATTTCTATTTTTCGCTATATTTTGGAGCTTTTAATACTAATTTATATAAATATTCAGTTTAATTCTGAAAAGAATTCCAAATAAGGTTTTATTTATTACCAAAAGTGGATCCACTTTAGTTATTACCAAATTACTTACATTTAAATAATTTTGCAAAAATATATCCTTAATATATGGATATTTAAATCATAACTTTAATTACCATCAAATGGACAAGCATTTTCGGAACGTATTAAAAATGTTTTTTACATCTGTGACTCATAACATATACATTGACTAAATAAACGACTAGAGTAGACTAGAACAGGCAATGTTATCAGAAAAGCTACAAATTCCCTTTATTTCCGTGCGAAGAACACTTTTCCCTCATTTCCCCCTATGAAAGGCCGTATTCCCTCTCTTTCCCCGTTTTTCCTCTTAAATTGCATTATTCCCTTTTAGCGTTTTGGAAGGTTGAAAAATCCATAGAAATCTCATAGGTAAATAGAATGCTACCGCCTACGGCTAGAAGACCGCCATTAGAGTGGAATCGCGCATATCCACGCCATCTAAAAAAAAATGGAAACAAAATATGATCACGTGGCATAACGTCGTAAGCTACGTCTGGTTCGTTTATGTTCTTCGATCGGTTTTCGACATTGTAGAGTTGTAAAAAAGACAGATTTATTATTTCAAATTATTTAAACAACTATGAAATAGTTCTTTTTATAATTTTTTTACGCTTATCCAACTTGTTAAAAGTAGAAGTATAACATGTTGCTCTTACGTCACAATACTTGGCTTTGGTAGAATTTTCTTAGCACGCGCGATTTGTACGAGCGTTTGAAAATAGGAAGCTCCTCGTGATTCGAGCGCGCACTCGTAGTGTAGGAAAAGGTAAATATAGTGACGTAAGAGCTACATTAAAACAAGAAGGCGATATGTTACTTTATAGAAAGAACTATTCATTACGTTCGCAAGAATCTACATTACCGTAAATTACAGTTTTGTAAACGTTTTAAATTCACTGGCTTTGAAATAAAATAAGCTTAGAAAGCTTTTGTCTAATTGATTTCCAGGTTTTTGTCTCTGGAAATTTTGTTCATGTGAACTTTGGCATATAACATGATTAGTTTTATAATTAAACTATTGCGATGATGGCCCATCCCCAACTCAACGTCAAACATTTAGTCTTGAAGTTCTCTGAAAATGAAAAACACTTATATTCCGAGATTAGTATAAAATAATTCCTATAATATTACATAAAAAACGCAAATTTTTACCATTTAAAATTTTCCGCGGTTATGTTTAAAGACGCGAAAAACGCAAACACAAAAGTACCGTCTGCGCATCGCGATGCGCAGTGGCTCGCAATCTTCAAAATTTACGCTGTAACCATGGCGATAATGTTTAATGCGCTTGTCAGATGGCGCGGATAGCCCGATTCCACCCTAATAGCCGCCTTTTAGCTTACCCGTTTCCTTTGGGATTGGCGAAAAGCGCAGTGGTTCTAGTCTCATTTCTATTTCTATGCTACAATGCTATATGTTTACGACTACGTGAATTTTGTGTAAATATAGCATTTTTTTACTTCCAACTTGTTATCTAAAACTTATTTTTTACCGTCTTATTTTACTATAAATACTTAATGTATCTATCAAAAGGGTGTTGGAGTAATGACTTTCGAGTGCTGTAGCGTTTCTAAATCGTCATGTAATAAATTGTATATATAAATTTTAATTAAGTGTTAAGAAGTCTATTTCCGTTTGTGATTAGTCTGGTATGCGCTACACTATACGTACCTTATTTCTTTTTTGTTTCTTAGGCCACTATTTCAAGCTTTATTTGAAGACGAAATATAACTGTTTTTTTTTTCTTTTTTATAAACTAGGCCACGTCCGATTTTATCATCAGTTAGTTAAATAATTACTGATAGACTGAGAAGTAGCAAGTCTTAATTACAATTTAATGAAAATCTATTCAGCCATTTGTCTATTGGCTTTGGTACATTTCTATATTTTGCAATAGACAGACTAGACATTTAAAATATATTCGATGGAAAAAAAATTATCCCGACAAGTTGTTTTTTTCGAGATTTATTTTAAACATTTGTTATAATAAAAACTATTATTACATAGAAAAATAGAGCAGGAGACAAGAACTTAGAAGAAAGTTGCTTTAAGCGTATATTCTTGCTTTCAGATAATGATAATGCTGTCAGTTGAAGAATAAATTTGTCTGAAAAATGGGGTATACTATTAAGATAATATTAAAAAATAAATATTTAGGAATAAACGCAATTTACAAACTGTATCGTCACACTTTCTATAATTTGGGTTTAAAATGGGCAGAACCTTACTTTAAGTAACACTTAGCCAATTCTGAGAAATGCTTTTGAAGTTCACACGGTTGACAAAATGTTTCCGTGATTTCCAAATTTAAACGGCCAACCAATTGCTTGTAATAGGCCTTATTCCTATTGACACCAAGTTGTGGGATTTAAAAGCTCATGAAGATACAATTGTGAAGCAGACGCTATATTAACAGGGTTGCCATGCATTTCATTCTAATTAATTAATTTATCACAAATCTACCTAGATTTCCAAGCAAAAATCTGATTATTTGTAAATTTTTTGTTGTAAGCTTGAAAGCACAGCCAACAAATTGGGCCCCCGTAGTTAAATATGACAGGGGCGTAGGAACGTTCTGGAAGTTGGAGGGGGCAAAGAGAAACGAAAAGGGGTCTGGAGAATGGTTTTTAATTTTAAATGGAGTGTAGCTTCTCCGAATGCGTGTGTACTGTTTACTACTATGTAAATTGGCCGGAAAAGACTGAAATTTAAACACAGTTGAGGTTCTATAAACTGTATATGCTTTTAAAATGATAATTTGAGCCTTTTGAAAATTTCAACTGACCAAAATGTTGGAGGGGGCAATAACATTAGTTTCCCCTCCCAGCAAAATTCCAGGGAGGGGTATTGCCTCCCCTACCCCTCCCGGTTCCTACGCCCCTGAAATATGAAATAGCGTCTGCTTCACTATGGTTCTTAGCTTCGTGAGTTTCGAATACTCGGCGCTAGGTGTTCAATGGGAAGGCCAATTCCTAGAAAATACCAGCATTCAGTGTACTGTACGTAGGGGGCCTTGCACGATGGCAAGTGGGCTTCTCCAGAAGTGGCTCGTCGGATATATTAGACATTATTCAAACTAAATAAAAGCCTTATACTTCTGGGTGGGCCCCTTGGTCTAATGTCCATCAATATATTACGGAATAACTCATAGGTATAGCATTTCTATGCAAAAATGTCAATGTGACCTTGTTTCACAAGGAACATGTTAACCGTAAATGGAAAAATTATAATAATCCTTGTTGAAAAAGCAAAACATCGTGGTAGCAAGCCACGAGCTAAACGATAGATTGTCATAGCCAGAAACTCTCGGTGAATTCTGTGTAGTTTCAAAATCCATTTCCCATCTATAAAGTTGTTGATTCGTAAATGACATAATTTATGTCACCTCCCGTGAACAAGGTTTCATTATGAAAATACCTTTATGAGAGAGTCATCAACCAGTGGCGTAGCCAGGGGGGGGGCAAAGGGGGGAAACGTATGGTCGTACCTACAAATATTTTTATTTTTTTTATTTTTTTTCAATGGTGTGCGCCCCCCCACCCGAAACAAAATCCTGGCTACGCCACTGGCATCAATGTCATCAATACAACCTTGAAAAGTTGTGATTTACATCCGCAGCTACTTATACTCGAAATCACTGTTACCTGGGGCAGTAAATTGGTCGGCATTTAACAATAATACTCATACGCGGAACTTCATTAACTGATCAGTAGATGGCGTTAATCGTCCAAAGTGGTTTTAGCGGTGCTACTTATAAATAATCGCACCCACGCAACAACGAACTTACGGACTTTGCACTCAAGCTCGTACAGGAAAATCAACGTGTTAATTTACATTGAAATATCAAAGGTTTTCTGTCCAATCGCTAGTCTTTGGTTATGTATTATTTTAAAACAGTGTTGCCATGTCCTTTTTAGCGAAGAAACCGTTGTTACGACCAATGACAATGGTCGAGATAGTGAGGTGACCGTGTTACTTTAAATTTGAATTTTAGGTAAAAAAATGTATTTATTTAAATAGTAAATATTTTACAAGCTCTTTTACGTTTGCAGTTTATTTTGGTGTCAATCAATATATCAAACTTTACTCTCAGCAAAAAGTTCTAAAGAGCAATCGCTATCTTTGGGGGATTATATTTCCGGAGGACGTAGAAAAATCCCTGCCTTTGGTAGTGTACCCAGGTAACAGTGACTTCGAGTATAGAGGGTACCACTTCTCTTTGAAACAATTTGGCTCAAAACCAGAATAATAGGCGCATAAATAAAACACCTTCAAGGAAATCGCCAAGAAGTAATATTTCCTAGAGCCAGGACTTGCCAGTTACCGTTCATAGAGAGCTTGTTGCAATAATGGAAACTTTTCACCTGTACTGTGTGCCACAAGTGTTTCCTCTTAACCAGGAATTTTTTTGACGTACTAAGGCTTAGCAAAAACACAGGTGAAAAGTGTCCATTATTTCTACCAGAACTATGTACCGGCAGGTCATGGCTCTCGGAAATGTTATTTCTTTGAAGATTTTTTATTTAAGCCTTTAACTAGTGGCGGAAGTTGGTATTGGCGGAAGCTAGGCCTTCCCTGCTAAAGTTATACTCCCTTTAAATGTTACATATGTTTTATTGATACAGGATATACTATTAATATTTTAACTTATTTCTGCTCAATCGAAAAGATAATAATCGTAAATTTCGAAATTTATTTTATCGCGAGTCCTGACCTCACTATAGCGTTGAGCAACAACAAAACCTGCTCTTGCAGAGCTCTGGTACTTTCGTTGATTAACAAATGAGCAAAGTGACGTCAAAAATAGAAACAATAAAAATCGTGCATAGGGAAACTCAGGCTCAAGAGAAATAAGTAAAATACCTCTAGTATAGGAAATAGTGTGGTTTCATAGTGGTTTCACATTCAGGTTCTTTTACTTCTGACAACAGCGTATCTGCTTTGTTTCCCGCCAACACATTAAATTTAATTTAATTTTATTTTTTTGGTTCATTTAGTAATATTTGGGCAGCCTATAAAATTTCCTGGTAAACCACAATGGCACCGCCACTGTATTTAGGTTTTTTTTGCCCTTTTGAATTTGAAATTTCGGTGTCTTACCAAAAACCCCTTGGATCGTCGTTTTTCTTTGTAGACTGGATCGGTTCGGGCTTCCCGGGAAGGCAATGGTCTGAGTTCAACTTTGAAAAAGAAATTTCAAACTGATATTAAAATCATCGTTCATTAACGAAAATTCACCATTTAAAGGGCCACACTGGGGTTTAAATATTACTCGCTGTCCTTTAGCTCCGGAAATAGGGCTAGAAAATTTACACTTCGTAGAATCTAGGAGCAACAAACACAGAACACAACCCATCAAAAGTCGTGCATTTTCTTGAGTACATTTTTCATTGGTTAGACTCTTTAGCGCCTGCTACCGTCGGAAGGGGAAAATTCGGAAATTGTCTTCCCCCTTTCAGTAAAACGTTCGGCGTAAAGGTTCGTCCAATGAAATTTGTACACAACTTTGCGTTAGCGTGTTTAAAGGCTAGCTGCGTTCTTCTTGTGTTGGTTGTTCGTAGGTAGCATTATTTCGTAACTAAGCCCCGCCCTACAAAAAGATGCCATGACAATATTCTACCTCACAAATAACGAGGCAAATAATCAAGAGGTCGTAATGTCATAGCCGACATTAACTCGTTAACACGGCCACGAAAATACCCCACTAATGGGATGGAATAGGATGACCTACTTGATTTTTACCCAGATTTTCTAAACCCCTGTGTGGCCCCTTAATAAACGTTCTGGGTTTGAGAGAGACCCGAAATGACTATTAATTAGAGTCTGCTAGGCTTTATCTTCGAATTCGCCTAATTTCTAAAATAATAGAGCGTTCTATAAAATCGGGCCCAAAACCAGCCAAACTTTTCATACAGACTATAGAGCTAGTTCAGCAGGACTAACAACTATTGCTATTCTTTGGTTTAAGATAATTCGGCTTATGTGCTGTCTTTATATGCATATTTTAGAGACGTACCTTTTCGGAGTTGTAGGAGGGACCCTAGGTGTTGAAGTATGTTTGGGCCCCATTTCATGATCTAAGTTTCTTTTTAAACCCATGGATTTGGGACTAGTATTTTGCTTATTTGCCATCATACATTTATTACAAAAATCATTTAAAATAAGAAAAACGGCGCGGAAAGCTACTCCTAAAAATCGACTGCTCTCAATTTCTTACGGGCTTGCCAGATAAATATTTTTATCTCACACGATAATCCGGCCAAACCTTCACCTCCTCCGAACTTAAAAGAGGGAAAGCACACCACACAGATTTTATACAACGCTCTATTAATCAAACGCTATATAGTATAAGAAATGCTTCATCAACCAGTATTTTTTCAAATTAATATCCTACTTTTGGCGGTAAAACTAAAATTGGCCATTTTTGTAGTATTTCAAACATGTCAATATCATCCAAATAACATAGTCACTTATAAGTATGCCTCTGTATAACATTTCCACATAAAAATAAATTCAATGAGACCTGGTTTCAAACCAAAGTTAATATAAACCTCGTACCCTAGATTCGAAATTAGAAAGCTTTCGGATTAACGGTTTTGTAACGAAACCAGGCCGACATTTTGGAGGTCACGTGCCGGAAGTGGGTAGACGCTTCGTTTCAAAACCGTCCATCAGAAAGCTCTCAGAATTCGATCTAAGATACGCGGTTCTATATTATCTTTGGACTGTTAAAATGATTATAGCAACAACAAAATGGCGTAAACGCGAACGTTTCCCCGACGCTGTAACCGTTTGAGTTTACGTCTTTTCCAGGTTTGGCTGAACTGTCTAATATCAGAAGTAGATAATACATTTATTAGAGATAAGTGCTATTCTTTGATTTTGAAGGATTTAAAAGTCATGGTGAAATTATTATTTAGTAAAATTGTATAAAAGAGACACGATACTTCATGACTGATTAAAAAGGTTTATTTGTATTTACACTCACGGCAAGCTTTCGAGCTTGAAAAGGAGCCACGGCTCGAAAGCTTGCCGTGATTGTAAATACAAATAAACCTTTTTAATCAGTCATGAAGTATCGTGTCTCTTTTATACAATTTTACTAAATAAGTGCTATTGTTATTCACTGTAAATATGGACCTACGCTGGCACCAGCGGTTTTTTTAAAATTCGTTTTGGGAAACAAAATAGTGCATGGCGATTTTCTAAAACTATTAAATCAGAAAATAAAGTTTATAAATAGATTACTATTCCTAAGTAGTGTAATCTAATGTTCTACGTTTGGCGGGAAACTAACTCCCACGAGGGGTCGGACATTTACCAAAAACCCGTACACTTTGTCTAAAATCGCAAAATATTTTAATTCTCTCTATGGTAAATTAACATTGAAATCCCAAAATCACTTCAAAAAGTAATGATAAAATCGCCAAAATCTCTACGAAATCCCAAAATCCCGTACAAAATAATGGCAATTGTCCGACCCCTCGAACTCCCATTAGAATCTGCGTCGAGCGTGTGAAGGTACGTGTTTAATTTTCCACAGTAGGCGCCTCTATTTCTACCGACTAATGCAAAATTAGAACACGCCCACCTTTTCCGAGGGTGTTCGTCGTAGCCAAGGGCGTATTCAGGATTTTATTTCAGGGGGGGTTTTGAGGGAAAATTTCGAGGGGGGGGTGCGGACGGAAGTTTCACTGATTTCTATTAGGCAATTCCCCCCCCCCCCGGTCATCAGCATTTCGGGGGGCTTTCAACCCCCAAACCCCCCCTTAAATACGCCCTTGGTCGTAGCTTATTGGAAACTTTACAATTACTACTAGAGCAGGCCCCATTACTTTTTCCGAAGCGAACGCCAATGACGATTTTCCTTCCCCATCTCTTGCTGGTTGGAAATTCGACCATGTTGCACGCGGATTGTCTTAACCTAGTAAATACCTTCTTGGTGTTCAATATGACTGAAATGATTACGGTAATCTCCATAATACTTCCTGTTATGTGTGTAATCACTAGATAATCATTTTGTAAATGGCTGTTCATTGATTACGTAAGCTAAGTGGTTAGACCCACTTCCAAAAAAGTTAATTAATGTCTCTGATTAACCCTAACATCTAAAACTTCCGGGATCAACCCCAATATGTAAAATTCCTACCGGTGTTTTCAATTTCAATCCTTTTGTCTTTTGGTGAACTGCTAATTGGTGGAGTTTTCTTTCTGAACGATGTTCTCTGAAAAAAATCTACGTTATCATATCTAACATATTCTATGAGAAGTATGTTACGCATTCTATGCGAAGTATGTTACGAAATTTATGAGAAGTAGGTTATGAAGTCTATGAGAAGTTCGATACAATTTCTAAGAGAAGTATGTTACATATTCTAAGAGAAGTATGCTACATATTCTACGATAAATATGTTACATATTCTATGTGTAAAATGTTACATATTCTATGTGTAAAATGTTACATATTCTATGTGTAAAATGTTACATATTCTATGTGTAAAATGTTACATATTCTATGTGTAAAATGTTACATATTCTATGTGTAAAATGTTACATATTCTATGTGTAAAATGTTACATATTCTATGTGTAAAATGTTACATATTCTATGTGTAAAATGTTACATATTCTATGTGTAAAATGTTACATATTCTATGTGTAAAATGTTACATATTCTATGTGTAAAATGTTACATATTATATGTGTAAAATGCTACATATCATATGTGTAAAATGCTACATATTATATGTGTAAAATGTTACATATTATATGTGTAAAATGTTACATATTATATGTGTAAAATGTTACATATTATATGTGTAAAATGTTACATATTATATGTGTAAAATGTTACATATTATATGTGTAAAATGTTACATATTATGTGTAAAATGTTAGATATTATATGTGTAAAATGTTACATATTATATGTGTAAAATGTTACATATTATGTGTGTAAAATGTTACATATTATGTGTAAAATGTTACATATTATATGTGTAAAATGTTACATATTATGTGTAAAATGTTACATATTATATGTGTAAAATGTTACATATTATGTGTAAAATGTTACATATTATATGTGTAAAATGTTACATATTATATGTGTAAAATGTTACATATTATATGTGTAAAATGTTACATATTATATGTGTAAAATGTTACATATTATGTGTAAAATGTTACATATTATATGTGTAAAATGTTACATATTATATGTGTAAAATGTTACATATTATATGTGAAGAATGTTACATATTATGTGTGTAAAATGTCACCATCTAACCCGATCACCTGAAATAAAAGGCAATAAAAGTCGCTAGATGACTTGGGCCTAGGTTGGTGCCTTGGTTATTAGTCTAGCTGATTATTATTACCTAAGAATAGGAGATAAAGCATTAATATCTGCTACTTCGTAAGCTCGTCGACTATTTAATCACCCCCACCGTCAAAAAGTGTCGCGATAAATTTCTGCCTTTCCATATTCTAAGTAGCCCGGGTGCATTTTTGGATAAGCAGTGTTTTAATAAAAATTGAATCACAATTTATTCCCAAATAAATAAACCATTCAATAACTAACGAAATGATCTACCCCTCGTTTCCCAGGGCCGGACTGGCTAGTAGTTGCCCCACCGGCTATGAAATCATGTTGGCCGCTTTTCCCATTAATGCCAAATTCTTCCGGTTAGCCACCCGGGCCAGTCCGGGGCTGTCGTTTCCTCGAAAAACTTGAAATTGGTGCAACTTACAAAAAGGCCTCTTTTCTTTTTCGGCTCGGTATTTCCAAACTTCGTTTTAATTGGCAAAGTTGGAAAATTATTGGCAGGATGTTTCAGTTCTACATTTCTCTCACATTCCACCTAGGTGAAGATAATTACAACAGTTATGATTAATCTCAATTAAAATTTATCGTTTTCCATAAGCTTTAACCATAGACAGTATATATCCCTAAGGGGACGAGAATACGCTCTGATTTTAAGGCCCCATCACAGTCGCTTTGCGGCCAACTGCAAGAGTGCGTATCGATGCTAGGGCTCCAACTGAATAAAGACGGTTGTACTTTAAAAACGGGAGATTTCAAGGTCATTTGAAACGCTTACAAGCTTACATATGTCCCCCCCTTCTTTCAGTAACAGAGCGCCAGTGAGAGAAACAACGACGTTAATGCAGTGGAAGCTAGGCGTTTTCTCGTCCCCTTAGGGATATATTCTGTCTATGCTTTAACCTCATTGTGCCATTTCTCACAAACTAGTCGTAAAAATTGCCTTATTTCCAAGTATGAAAAGTGGCATGGGGAAACTAATTAGCAGAATCTGCTCAAACTGCAACGTGACACTGGCGAATTGGGTGAAATGTGGCCTCTAGGAGCAGCAAACACCAGGAGAACGCAGCTAGCCATTAAACACGCTAACGCAGTGTTGTGTACGAATTTCATTCGACGAGCCTTTACGCTGAAAGTTTTACGGAAAAGGGGAAGACAATTTCCAAATTTTCCCCTTCCGACGGAAGCAGGCGATAATGCGTCTAACCAATGAACAATGTACACAAGAAAATGCACGACTTTTGACGGGTTGCGTTCTCCTTGTGTGTGGTGCTGTGTTTGTTGCTCCTAGGTGGCATGATCTAGTTCAAAGAAAGTGTAATTTGAGGAGGTTCTGCCACGTAGTTCTCCCACACCACTTTTATTGCCCTTTAAATATAAAGGAAACTTCCATCGTATTAAATAATTATCAAGTAATCAATTAACCCAGATAATTCTTGCTCCTACAAAGTGTATATATATCTTACGAGGAAAGTATCGATAATTCCATATACATATCCTGCTTATTTTATTATTTCGAAATATGTATTTCGCCGGCTTCTCCCGAATTTTCAAAATACGTTTGGGATAAAAAAAAATGCGGGGTGAAATACGTCATATACTAACTTTATCAGAAAAATATGGCTTGCGAACAAGTAAATATCCCTACGAATTTTTAGATTTTTACATAATTAGAAAGATAAGTAATACGCGCTGCAAAGTTTGAACTGTGGTGTGGTGTGGTGTACACATCCGTTATTTGGCGGGAAATTATCTCCCATTGATAAGTATTTCGAGCCTTCGAAGTTCCATAAAACCTGGCTGAGGTTAACGGTAAAAGTTAGTGTAGGGAGCTGTTAGCTCTCGTGACATGAAGGGCTTACCGCGAGGGCAGCCTTATCCATAAGATTTGGGCTACTTAAGGCATAGGAAAGGACAGCTTTTGAATAACATTAGAATAGTCTGTTAATTCTTTTGGAATAATTAATTCTAACATTATAAGCTCATTGTAAACTAAGACATTTTTACAATAAACTTCTTAAAAATTTAATTCCAATTACTTTTTTTAAGCTTTGAAATTCAATTTTTCTTTATTAGCCACTATTAGCCACTTTTTGCCACAGGCCTGGACTTTACTCCAAAAAGGTGGTTTTTTAGGAACACTGGGGCCTACGAAAATTTTAGGCAAATGAGATTTTTGCCTAAGGCCTACTGAAGGGTTTTAATTGGCCTTGCTTACCACCACCCTCATACGCATTCTAACACGGCCACTGGTAATTGGCTTAACAATTAAGCCGCTAGTTGACTTAGACGAAGTTAGGCCTATGTTGGTGCCTTGGGTATTAGGTAAGCTTAGCTGAGCTGATGTTTCATTTAAATATAGCCTAGTTGGACACTCATCTCGTAAAAGTATATTAAAACTTCCGAATGTAGCTAGCTAGCTCATTCTTACCGTTGGTTTTTCAACATCTACAGGGTTCTCGTAATTGGCTTCGGCGGAGTCACTGGAACTGTGCGTTTCTACGGGTTTCACGTGATTATCCGGTTCCTCCCGTCGGAAAAATTCTGGCATACTTTTTCGGACATTAGGATCGTTCTAAGAAAGAGTGTGGATAATTATTGACCAACATTTAATGATCTCCAGACTTTTATGTTTAGCTTACCTTTCTTCCTTTGAAGCTATTTCTCATGAAATCCAATCGTTTGAATGAGTTCGTTCGCTGTGAAAAACCATAATGTTAAGTTAAAAGGAACCACCTATGAACTGCATTGTAAAGGATAATAAAATTGGCGAATAAGTAGATAAGTCCATAATGAAAAGGGATAATAAAGCTAAACCCTAAATAAATTTGAAGAAAATAGCTCGTACCGATAGGTCTCCGAGCAAACAAAAAGATGCGAAACTCGGACCAAATAGATCTTCGAGTGAATAATTAAATAAAATAAAAAAAAATAAAATAAAATAAAATAAAAAATTTATTTAATTTAATTTAATTATTCACTCGAAGATCTATTTGGTCCGAGTTTCGCGTTTTTTTGTTTGCTCGAAGACCTATCGGTACGAGCTATTAGTAAGTTTTTTAATTTCTTCAAATTTATTTAGGGTTTAGATTTATTATCCCTTTTCATTATGGACTTTTATCATCCGTGAAAAGCCATACACTGTTTAGCTTTATTCATTGCACAGAATCATAAGTTTATAATTACGTTTCCTATAAGTGTGTCAGTTCCCTATCTTTGGCATGTTTAAATGTTTACCAAGATACATTTCTACAATTACCAAACTTTTTTGTGAACTTGATACTAAATTATTGAGCCTAATACGTGATCTTTGCGCGAGCGTACGCCAATGCGTAGGATTGTTTTTTAGTTACATACTTTTCTCACTAGCGGCGCTTATTTTTTGGACATAATGTGAATTCTATGTCACTACAGACAAAGAAATCAGAAATTATTTTGACTAACAGGCATACTTACGGAACATAACAGGCTTATTACAGTGTAAAACCTTTTACCTTTGGTACTTTATCCTCTGGGATTGTGGGTTTTGGTTTTTCGGGTATGGGTACCGATGCGGCAGGTTTAGAATTTCTCTGAAAGCGAAGGGATTCTTTTAACAAACTATATTTACAAACCTATTTTGAAAATCATAGAAACTTACGACTTTCTTGATGTTAACAAAAAGACTACCCCTTTTAGCTGGTACAAAATAGTCGGGCAGTCCAGCGTCTGGGATCTCCAAAGTTCTTCCATTGCTGATTCCTAAAAAATATTATAGGGTCATTGCATATGGATTCACTTACAAGGAGAGTACCCGAGGTGTTTATTGGCGATTTTGTTCCAAGTCGGGCGTAATGATAAGAAATTTTCCAAAAGGAGACGTTGCACTACCCATTCGATTTGCCATGGCAACCGAAAATGTTTTTGATCACTTAAAACAAAAAAATCTCCATTTAAAAAAGCACGGGATTTTCTCGGTTTCACAGGGTCCGAGCTATGAAAATTTTAAAATCACGAAATGGGTAATTTGGACCACGTTTACGTAAATTTTATCAAGTTTGGTTAAATTGGAACATTTTTGGGGTAAAATTGTAACAATTTGTGGGTAGAATAAGTAAAAAATCTTATTTTTGTTTTAAGTGGTCAAAAATATTTTCGGTTAACGTGGCAAATCGAATGGGTAGTGCAATGTCTCCTTTTGGAAAATTTCATATCTCATATAGGTCTTCATTACGCCCGACTTTGAACAAAATCGGCAATAAACACCTCGGGTACTCTCCTTGTTAGTAAAGCCACCATGGGTCAGCTGATCCTAATAAACCGTTGCACACTTGTTTCTACGGTTATAAAAGTAAGATTGCTAGAAGCAAAACCCAATGATTTTGAACAGCCCCGGACAAATATTTATGGCCCCAGACGAAAATGATCATATCTTAACCAATTTTAAGTGTTTCTCACGAAAATGTAACACTTTAAAAAAAAACGCGATGAATCTGATGGTTGCTCAGAATTGGGATACATGGTTTTGGTTCTACGTCATAAACTATTGAATATTTTGCATTGAAACAAGTGTGCAAAAATTTATTAGGATCCACTGACATGACTAGGTGAATCCGTATGAAATGCCCCAATAACGGAATAAATTAAGTACTAATGAAATATCTGGATGAAAACTTACCTTCGGGTAGTCGAATGGCCATTTCCTGTCCGTCTAAAGTGGGCAAGATCACTTCGTGTCCACCGGGTGCGTGCTTCTGCGCGCTGGTGATGACCACTTCGGTGGCCAAATCCAAAAAGTTGATTCTGATGTATATCGGATGATCGAGAGTCTTGGCCACGAATATTCGGTCACCAGGGAGGGCCCCGGGCTCTTCGTCACCTTCACCGAGGAAAGGAATGTGCTGTCCATTGTAGAGTCCTGCGGGGAAGCAAAGGATGGCAAAGTCACTCGAGGAATGATTGAGAAAATATTCATCGATGGTACCTGGTTTAATTTCAACATCGTAGGTTTTTCTCATGGAAACGACTTTCGTCCCATCGCATTTCTCGCAAGTGTAAGAGGCGTGGTCGATGTAACCCAAGCCCTTGCAAGTAAGACATCGACTTTCCTTGACCTTTCCATGACCTTTGCACGAATCGCAATCCTCGATGAAATCTACCAAATTCGATAGTAAAAGATTTAGTTACTGGTTCGATGAACTACGTTAAATAAATTAGGTTATTCTTTTTACCTTTACATCCTTCGCAAAGCACGTATTTTTGAACGGACACAGGTTGGATAACTCCAGTGAATATTTCTTCCAGAGTAACGTCAAACTTTTCCTTAACGTCCTTAGTACGTCTTCTATCAGCGTCAAAATGTCGGAAAAGATTCTCAAAATCGTCCCAAGTGAATTTGAAATCTTGTTGACGGTTCAAAAGTCCTTCATCGCCAGATTCATCATAAATTTTGCGGGTGTCAGGGTCCGATAGCACCTTGTACGCCTTGGCAATTTCTTTAAACTGAATATTCAGCAACGATTATTAGATGGGTTAAGGGTGTAATAAAATGACGCAATATTAGGCGTACACACCTGGTCTTCAGAGTCCGGATTTTTGTCTGGGTGGTATTTGAGAGCCAATTTGCGGAACGCTCTTGTTAACCTATTGTGGTCAATCGAACGTTCCACGCCAAGAACATCATAATAGTCAGAGCAAGCTAAGTCCGAAGACGACATATCATTCAAAAGTAACGATTATACAATTCACAAAATACGGCGACCGTTAGAACTATTTTGCAACAGCCTTACTTATCAGGTACCTTATAGGTTCGTTGACAACAACCTTTAGCCATTGGGGCCCCTTGTTTTAATAGATAAGATAAAGCTCACCTACACTAACCATAGCGTTTAGAATGTTTTGATAGTATATAGTTCCAACCCAATTTGTAGCGTCTCTCAAATACTTGGCTCAAACTATCTTACTAACCGTAATCAACAATTATTTATACGTACGCGTTTTTACATCATATTTGGCAGTTCACCTGATAGAAGCAAAGGTACTTTTTTTTTCATACTGCGGAATTTACGGAGATTAGATTAAGATCGAACTTATTACACATTTTGTATAACAAAAACGGTAAATTTTGTGGTAAAATAAACAGGTCAATTGAAAGTATTTTGGACTGTATTTTTTCCCACTTACGCAACTAACTTAGATTCTTCATAACTCTATTTCTGTAATTGGGTTATTTCTTATAGATTACCAGATCCACGTCAATTCGTTTCACACTCAATTTTGTTATTTGAATAAATTAGGTTCTTAGGCTCTAAAACAAAAGAAGGGTAATGAAATGAGAAATTGACAGTTTCATTCTGATATCCAGATAAAACTTGAGGTAACCAATAGCAAACGATAAGCTCTAGCTAGATAGCTTATCCCGAACAAGAACTATAAAAAGGGCCAATGCGTGATTATTTTATAATTCGAGGTTAACTCTGTTTGTAGACGGATGTGTTAGACAGAAATAACCCGAAGAAAAACTTATGGCTTGAAAATGTTCAAATCTATCAAGAAAACTTTTTTTGGGTGCTATTTACCAGAGGAACTACCGCAGTTCGAAGTGGTAAGACACGCTATCATCTTACGACTTAGGATTGATTAAAATGAAAATAACTTTTTTCAGGTGAAGTTAGATGAATTACCAGTTCCAAATGACAGAAACAGTGTCTTATACGAAAATTTCCTCGACCATTCATCTCCGACGCCAAAAAGCCCTAGTTATAGTACATTAAACTTCAAAGACAATACCTATTACGCTTTCGTAGAAAACTGTCCAGTAAGTGAACGCGTCCGGATTAGTCTCAACCACGTTAACTTTTCAATTTCAGGGAGCAAAAATTGTTTTTAACGAAATTATAAACGCAGCTGGTAAATTAGAATTGAAACCAGCGTCTGAAAACCCCGAAGAAATTTACGTGTCGTTGGGTATGTTATCTTTCTTACTTTAAATTTATATAGTTGATTTAAGATTGATTGAGAAATTTGTACGTCTAGGCGCCATTAATTTGATTGAAAGTTTACGACTGTTGTACCAAACTGAAGAAGGGTTTTTCATTCCATTTCCATGGATCAGAAACAGCCAATTCGAAGCTGAAGATCACTTCATCCCATTGAAGTTAGATGACTGGGGCAGAGGAGGCAAACATTTGGTAGAAAGCGCCGTACCGTTGAGTAAAATGTTAAAAGGTGACTCGGAATCCAGTCCACCGAGGAGGACACTAATCCAAGCCGGACCCGGAAATGGTAAAACGACCCTTTCCATACGTCTGTCGTATTTGTGGGCTAGAAACAATTACGAAGCCCTCAAATCGTTCAAATTGACGATTATGGTTCGATTGAAGAGCCTCCAAAACCAAGTCTTGGAAGATTACGTCGTCGCATTCTGCCACAAAGCCAGTCATCAAAAATACTCCGCCGAAACGATAAAACAGATTTTGGGTGACCTCGGACATGAGCTGTTGCTGATTCTGGACGGATTCGACGAGACGTCGGGCGAGCTCACTCGAACTTCCATTTACAACGTGTTAGGGTTCAATAAAAACTCCAGTTACCAGTCGTTTCTTCGGGGAGCCACTATTATAACAACATCTAGACCAAGAAGAGACCTAGAAAAAAGCCGATGCTTCGATCAGAGAATTCGACTTGACGGTATATTACCCGGGAGACGCGACAATTTCATAGACAGATACGTCAGAGACGAAGCCTCCGCCTCGCAACTCAAGAGCAACTTGAACCAAACCACTTTCGCTGACAAAATTTCGCCGCTAATTCTAACCATTTTGTGTTATCTAAAGGTGAAGGGATCTTTCACAAAATTCCAAACGGAATCGGAACTGATCGGAACCATTTTGAACACCTTGGGTGACCATTGTGTGCAAAAGGATGGGCTTCCAATAACCGTCAGCGACGTCTGGGTCATTTACATCCGACTTGGAGGGATTTACTTTCAAAAGGGAAGCGCGACCGTCTCCATCAGCGAAAGCGAACTTCGCGAAACGTTCGGAGATGTTGAACTGAAATTCTTAAAAGGATCCGGAATCCTGGTGAAGCCACTGACCTTGGAACATCCCAGAATGGAGTCGTATTACGAGGCGGTGCACAAAACCTTCGTCGAATTTCTGATCGCTGGTTACTTAAAATGGGAATGGGATACTAAATTTACTCTGGAACACAAGAAGGCGTTTCTGGTTCAAATCCTTCGAAATGGAATCATACACGAAGGCATTAAAGCGTTTGACGTATATTCTTCAACTGAAATTAAATTCACTTGTCCGGTATTGCGAGGCGTGACGGCGTTGGTTACCTTTCGAAATCAGCGAAATCTAACCGTCGATTGCGAATTTTGCACTCCGAGCTACGCCTCCAGATTCTACGACGATATTATGAAAATTGAAACGTTGTTAAAGGTCAAATCCATCATGAAAGTATATCGTTACAGCGCTCAAACCGACGCCATTCCGCCCCAGTTCAAAGTTGGAGTGGATTTTCTGTGTCCTCAAGACTCTTACAACAGCAAAGGTTACTTGTTCACGTACAATATCTACCGGGAGTGCAAAGCGGACTTTACAGCGCATACGTTGGCCATTCACGACGATTCGGTGAAAGAGCTAATCTTCTTTGAGTACGAGGAGAAAACCAAAGCCAGGGCCCTCAACACCCAAAACTTCCACGACGAAAGCGAGATCGAGAAGATGTTGAAACGAGCCGTCCAGTACAGCTCAGGTGTGAGTTGCACGACGTTCTTTTTCAACGTGTCGCAAATGATTCGCCTCTTCCCAGCTACTCACATGCACACGTTGGAAACTGTCGGAGGATACGGTGTCCTTCAGGAAACTCTGAGAAAATTTACCAAACACTACTTGAAATGCAAGGAACCATTCGTAGCTGTACCCGAACAGATTTTGGACGTCCAAGATTTCGTGCATAGGTTCTTCAAATCGGTTTTCTCGTGCTCGGTGTCGACCGAGATAGTGGCTACTTGGAATTATCACGACCACGTTTTCCAGTGCGTTCACGATCCTCATCGGAAAAAGACTAAGGCTTACCACGCGAAACCGGAATACGAAAGGAAGCCATCCGTTTCGGTGAAAATGAACGAAATGGTCAGTAAAATAGCGTCCATCGCTCAACAGCATAGCTTCGCGTCTGAAATATTTCACATTCAGTTGGCTGTTTCGGAAAGGCGGATTTCAATGAGAGTGACCCTTCGTGAATTATCAACTCTTCATCACAGGACAGTTACCTGGCAAATACTAAAAGTTAGAAAGTAGTTTATAACTTTAAGGGGGAAGACTACAGTGGCCATTGTCTACTTTCGCGCTATTTCAAGCTGAACTCTTTTAATTTTGTATTTTAACTTATAAAATTAATATTTAAGTGTAGAACAGCCTCTTGTTTAGTGCTTAAAATAATTTTAACAATTTTAAATTTAAAAATAATTAAGTTATTACGCTTTAATTCGGACCCCCGGAGCTAAACAAGTTGGGCAAGCGCCCAATCTACCCTTTAGTTAGGACTATTCATATTATAATTATCAAAATTATTTTAAGCACTAGAGGAAGGTTCAGCCTAATAAGAAAAATATAAATTAATTATGTAAATTTTAAAACAGAAACGTTCAGCTTGAACGAAAAAGAGGCTTTTACTGTATTCTTCCCCCTTAAGAAAAATATTCTGATTCCTTATTCTAGGGGTGCCCAAATGGTTGAGCTTAACTAACTAGCGATCTTGACCTCCAAAATGGTGAACTTCGACGTTGAAAATGATTATCTCCAAAATATATTAAAATCTTTTAATAAAAATAACTATAATAATTTGGGCGATCTCGACTTTGAAAATGGTGATCTCAACCTTTTAAATTCTTAATTTGACCTTATCCTGTGCTGACTATTTTTTAATTATTTTATAATGGTATGAATAGAATATTCTTCTCCTTTATCAGTATTTAATATCATTATGCACCGTGTGCCCTTAAAAATATCCGTACCAAATTTCACAAAAATAATATATGGGAAAACTTATTTTTCCTTGTGACTAATTTGTTTATTCGTTCATTTTAATAAGATCCAACGGAAACTAGTCGTTTTTAATAAAATTTTAAATTTGTGCAAATATAACGAAGTATTTTAATAGAAATTATGTTTAATTCAGAGAAAACGGCATGGTATTAGAAGATAAAACTTATTTTATACAAGACGTTTCGAGCCGAGGCTCTTCTTCAGTCGTTCGTTAGTTTTAATTTGATTTAAAATTTTACCACGCGCCATATTCAAGTTCTAATATCACGCGAGCAGAAGGTCAGCGTGTTAAAAAATAAACAAAAGTTTTACTGATTTTAACAATTTACGTGTGTAATAGAATCAATGTAACCGATAAATCCAAAGTATATGTAAGTCGGTGTGAATTATTAAAATATAAATATAAAATGTCTTTCAAATACCCACATAGAACTGCAAATATTTATATATTTATATGAAATTTTAATTTTTTTTGGCAATTTAAGGCTAGGTATTATTTAGATTTGAAATCAAGCAAAAAGCACATTGTGAAAACCAAATAATGTGATATATAAAAATGTTAACACTCAATTTCAGACTAACGGGATTATAACCACTAGTAATTATGTGGAACTCAGATGGTTTTAATATTGGCAACATTTCTCATCTACGGCACTGCTTATTGGTTTGTTGCAAAGGTAACCCCTAAAATTGTTTGGGGTCATCCATAAAGAAGGCGTCGGAGGTTATATTTCCTTTAAAGGGAATCGTTTGAATTTCAGTAATTTCCGGTGCTGATCTCCAGAATTTGATTGGTCGCCTCTGCTATCACGAGGAGGGGCCACTTGAAATTCAGGTGGAATTTCTTTACCGATTCCATGCCCCTTAATTAAGAAGTAGGACCTCCAAAATTTATCGATTTAAATTAAAGTTTTTGTCAATTTAAATCATTTTTAAGACACGATATTAATATAAGGTATTCAAATATTAGTTTAGGCCAACAGTATTACGAAATATCATGCTATTTTTCGTTCTAAAATAAAGTTAGGATAAATAATATCATATCTCATAGGAACAAAACCCGACTGAAAATCAAGGATAGTGACACTTTTGCTTTATCAATTGTACAAATATTTCTGAGCTATTCTGTAAATTGCGTTATCTTGAAAATTACTCACAGTTCATTATTTTGTCACCCCACATAGCTTGCAATTGAAAAATAACCCACGCTCACCTTTTTTCATAAATCAATAATATAGAGTTTTTAGCTATAGTATAAAAATAGTATTTACACATTTTATGAATATAAAATTCTACTAAATAGAGAGCATAATGATAACATTTTACCCTAATTTTGTAAGTCTTACAATTTAAAATGAAAGACATTTTACCCTTAATTTTGTAAGTCTTACAATTTAAAATGAAAGACATTTTACCCTTAATTTTGTAAGTCTTACAATTTCAAATGAAAGACATTTTCCCCTAATTTTGTAAGTCTTACAATTTCAAATGAAAGACATTTTCCCCTAATTTTGTAAGTCTTACAATTTCAAATGAAAGACATTTTACCCTTAATTTTGTAAGTCTTACAATTTCAAATGAAAGACATTTTATTCTTAATTTTATTTTTCAAATGATAGGTATATTTTAATAATAAAAGTATTAAACATATTTAGGGTATATTTTACTGCGAACATTTATGACTGTAGCTGTCATCTATTAGATTTCACTCAAAATTAAACCAAGGTTGTACGAATGAATATGTTTTTTATAATTGGGGAGAGCGACTAATTATGAGACAATCCGTGGGCACCATGGTCGAATTTCCTCACTGCACGAGAGGGGGGAAGGAAACATTTCACCGGCTTGCACTTCAATCACCTCAGAAGACTTCAGTTTTAGAGAAGCAATGATTTTATTTCTACATGGAGAAGTAGCTTACTTTTCGAGCTAAAAATCGTCTCATCATAGTCATTATAGTAGAAATAAATACATCGGAAATGGATAATCCAATAGGCGAAATTATAACGTCACGTGACTTTCTAGGGAACAGCAGCGCCATCTATCCTAAGAAATACGGACTATTATTCATTTTATTTTGCTAATGACGGTTTAAATTTTGATCGATTAACCTAATTATTATTATTATTTAAAACATCTGGTAATAGAAAGGCGGAAGTTCATTAGCTGTCTGCAGTATCTGGAACATTGAATTGGGAATATTACTGCTAGAATTACAATTACTATTTCGGTTACCATGGTTACGCGGGACCTGTTCTGATAAGACTGTACGAAATTCATCTTTATAATTAGGCGGTAGCGCCATCTATAATTTGTAAAGTTATATGTCTAAAAATAAATAATTATTAGCTAACTCACCGTAACTTGAGTTAAAAAGGATCGTGTTGACAGAATAAAATTATTTTTAAACAACTTCAAAGGTTTGTTTGTTACGAGTAATCATACATTCCAATTTCGCATCAGATTCGCGAAAAAAATCAATTGCAATATAGTTTCCACCACTAGAGACAGATGCCGCCACGGTAGAACGATAAAGTTGATAAGGTCTCCTTATTGAACGAAATTGGTTCCGCGTCAGCCAGATTTAGTTGTACCTCTATTTATTCGCAACTCAATGATCTGGAAGGCATATTATTTATTTGCCGTCACGGCCAACTATGAACACGAGTTACCGAATCAGAGTTGGCTGTGATATGGTAGTCAAGTGATTTTGTTTTCCCATTGTAACAAGTTGGTTAAGACCAAATTTACTTTATAGTTTCGTCTATTTAATTCTTGTAGAACATTGTTATTTTTTAATGCATAAATGGTTTATTAATTTGGAAATCAGGACTTTTCGGGTAATTTAAATAAGAATAACGTCTACTTTTGGCTCTACGCGAAAAATATTTTTATTTTTATTATTTTTTTAGTTATTTGATTTGTAAAACCAAATAATATAATATTAGCCGGGAGTAGTGGCTCACTCCTGTAATCCCAGGCGTCCGGGAGGCAGAGTTTGTGGATGGCCGTGTGAGGACAACCACTAATCCCCCAACGGGTGGTTGTCATACTTCCGCCACGGGTGTCCCAACCCTATCCCCAAGTATCCCCCCGTTGGCGTGGCCGTAACACATATCTCGCACCTGTTTAATTAAATGGACGAGCGGACTGTATTGTCCCACCCGTTACAATGGCTCATAACGAGCAAAAAAAAGAAAAAAATATATAATATTATATGACCAAAGAAAATGTGTAAATTTTCATAAAGGTGATTGATAAATAAATTTTAAAATAAAATTTATCAATTGTGTAGTTTTATTTTCGTTGATAACAAAAAATGATAATATATCAATTTTAATCAACCTAAATAATTTCCTGGATCTATAAATGATGCAAGTCATCGAGATAGGAAATCCTAGAGTAGTTTTATACAAAAATTCCATATTTACACTAACGCTTTAAAAATATAGGCACATTCATTTTTTTTTTGCTCGTTATGAGCCATTGTAACGGGTGGGACAATACAGTCCACTCGTCCATTTAATTAATCAGGTGCGAGATATGTGTTACGGCCACGCCAGCGGGGGGATACTTAGGGATAGGGTTGGGACACCCGTGGCGGAAGTATGACAACCACCCGTTGTGGGATTAGTGGTCGTCAACACACGGCCATCCACAAACTCTGCCTCCCGGACGCCTGGGATTACAGGAGTGAGCCACTACTCCCGGCATATAGGTACATTTACCTTATTTACCTAATCAAAAATGAATATATTTATAATAGAGAGGTTAAGCAGAGCTCCCTAGAAGTTTGAACGACTACGTCGAGAGTCGCGAGATCATACTCAACGGGTTTTTTTCGCGTTTATACTTCGGAGTCGGAACGTTTTATAACTTGAAGAGAACGCCTTATTTCTGTCGAGCTTATGTGACACTTACTATAATTTCTATAGCGTTTAAATCGGTTACCGATATAGCGGCTTATATTTCTAATATCGGTATCGGCCAATATCGGCTTATTAGAAAAATATTTTCAGAAAAACATTTAAAAATAAGAAAATTATCAATTAACTAATGACAATATTTGATTTGATAGGCCGCGCCACGTACGGCAGACTTCAGAATCTAGATCATACCTTTTTTTAGACAGGGGGTTACGATTGTAAACAAATAAAAAACTACGATAATGGATTTGTGATAGAAAATATGTATCACGTAAAATGAAAAGAAACATATTCGGATAAGCTCTTGCAAACTTTTTGTCACGAAAAATTAGAATAAAATGGTATGACAGTGTCGTGAACCATTTTTTACAATGATTTGATCATATACACTACTGTTATGATAGATAACTTTGTTAATATCGTCCAATATTACCGCCGATATATCGGCTGTACCCATATCAGTGCATCCCTAATTTAAAGTAAAGCAGGGCACACGAAAACATGTTTGTCATAAAATATAAGGCGCATTTTAGTATTGCTTAAACACTTTTTTATTTTCGTCATGTACCCGGGCTTAGCGTCAATCGCACTTTTAGAGAACCAATCAGATAGTGCGCTGATTGATTTTTTTAGGGGGGAAGTAGCGTTAGAGCAATTGCGAACAGGGTCGGACTACTAAAATTAATCGAAATCTGGGGGCTCATTAGTCAATTTGACTAGTGAAAAATTAACCTAAATATTCATAAATAATGGCGAATATGGCGTATCATACATTGATCATTCATCAATCCCATTTTATTAAAAAAAATTGTGATTGGCCAAAGTCATGTAACCCAAGTGATAATAAATTCCTATTTTAATTCTGACGGGTAAAGCAAAATGTTGTCTGTCCTTGTTTTTATACCCGCATTTTTACCCCCACTAGTCAGTGACTACAAAAAAAATATCCTTATGTCCAACCCCGATTGTAAACAACGCTAAAAATCGTCACAACTTTATCCCAAAGTAGAAATAAAATGCATTTTTGACCTAATAAAAAATCTGAACACTTAAAAATTAATATACAAGTAGTGGATTAAAATCTTTTTTTATGTACGTCATTAGTATTTGGAAAAATTTGCACTCGACTGTAAAGGGAATCTAATGAGTTATTTATTTACTTTAACAATAGAATCATTTGAGATAGGATATCATTAAGACTCGCTAAAGGAAAATACCAGTAGCCCGAGGACATTCTTTTAATTGCGACATGTTTCGTTACTCTATTACGATTTTATTATTTTGCCTAATATGGTACAAAGTTATGGGTAATTTTGGAAATATTTGTTAAAATATCTATTATGTTATGATAACGGATTTGCATCGATTCAGGAGTACCTAAGATGTTTTGCATCTATGGCAGTTGGGCAGCCCACTTAAGCGGTGAAGGTAGGTTCATGATTAAATATATTCGACCAGAACTTTGCGACTACATAATCTACGCCTACGCCGAGCTCTCCCCTGGGGGTGGTTTAATAGTTAGTGGTGATCCTGACCACGACCTTCATAATGTTAATGGTAAGGTCATTGATTAATAAGAGATTAGTTTATAACTTGAAACGCAATTTGAATTAAGTATATATTTGAAATTAAGGTCGTTACGCTCTTCTACGACGACTGAAAGAGAAAAATCCTCATCTGAAAACCTTAATTGGTATTGGAGGACATCGCGTTCCAGGTACCAAATTTTCCAGAGTGTCCGCGGTACCCAGAATCCGCGAAGGATTGGCCATTGGAGCTGCTGAATTCGCGAGGTTTTACGGTTTTGACGGTGTGGCGTTGGCATGGTTTTATCCTGGTGTCAATAATACCCACGACAAAATTAGTCTTTCACATTTAGTTCGGGTAAGATAAGTTACTTATTACCGTTACCACAGTTCTAAACATGGAACATTAAACTCGTTGTAGGTTATGGGTAAAAGATTACATAACTACGGTCTAGAGTTAGCGGTTTTTGTTTCGCCGGTTCGAGAGGAATTGGAGAAAGGATACAATCTGGAAGAAATAGCCAAGTAGGTCTTCATTTGGGAAGTAGTTTACATCTGCCCCAATACTAGTTTTGGGTGACGTAGGGTACGCGATGATTGTATTAATAGTTGTAGACTAAACTAAGGCTTGTATCAATAGAAAACAGGGTATTTAAATACGGAGCAGCTACAGAAGAGCGAGAAATGGCTAATGTTTCAATAAAAAACAGGGTAATTAAATACGGAATAACTAACAAAGAAACAGAAATGTTTTATTTCAATGAAAAACAGGAAATGTGCATTCGGAGAAGCTACAAAGGGCCAAAGATGGCTGGTTTCAATGGAAAACAAGGTAATTAATTACGAATCAACTACAAAAGAACCAGAAATTGCTAACCTAACCTAACAAGCCTTGAAACAAGCCATTTCTCGCTCTTTTGTAGCTGCTCCGTATTTAATCAATATAAACATCATTATTCTAGTCTACAACTATTAATGCAATCCTCGCGTACCCTACGTCACCCAAAACTAGTATTGGGGCAGATGTAAACTACAGTCTTCATTTGTCTTGTTTTTGTAAGAATGCGCCATTTAAAAATTTTACTTCAAAGGTTATCGGACTATGTGTTTTCAATGACCTTCGATTACCACGGACCATGGGAACCACGTGTTAGACATTTTTCGCCTTTGTACGGTGATTCGGAAACTCATTCAAAGTTCGTCAGTATTGTAAGTTGTCAGAAATCATGTACCGTTCGCGGGTAAACTCTCTGTGAGCTTAGTGAAATATTTTTAGGAATCGACTCTGAATACGTTAGTAGCCAGTAATGTACCACGCAAGAAAATTGTAATGGGAATAGGCGCGTTTGGTAGAAGCTTCACATTGCAAGATCCCGATGTGGTTCAAATTGGTTCCTTATCAACCGGACCTGGCAAACCAGGACCTTTTACTAAAGAACCTGGTTTCTTGGGATATAACGAGGTAAAGTAACCAATTTACCAAAATGTTTTAACTGACATTTCTGTGAACTTTAATTATATCTTAATAATAATAATAATTATAATAATACTTAAAATAATAATATATAATACGCTAGCGGTTCCCAAATTTTGTTATGGAACCCTTAATTATCCACCTAATTCTGGTGGAACCCCAACTAATTTTTTTACTTATCTTAAAAGACTCTTGACACAAACAAAGATGGCCGCGCTGCGAATTCTCGGAACCCCTGTGATCCTTCCACGGAACCCTAGGGTTCCGTGGAACACCTTTTGGGAACCACTGAGCTAGGCTAATACCCAAGGCACCACCTTAGGCCTAAGTCATCAAGTCTTCCACGTGTTAAGTGTTCACTGAAAGCCATTTTCATAATGATCACCTTTTTTTTCGATGCCTTTTCGATTTAACAAATTCCCTTTATGTTAATTAACTGATTTTTTATTAGTACAGTAAGAATTAGATTTTTTTTAACGACGAACATCAGTCTGTTGATTGTTTAAAGTTATTACGTTAAACCATGTGTAACATTATCGCTCGTAAGTATGCCTTAAAGGAGAACTGTTACCACCCTAAAATTGGTTAAAAACCATTCAAATGGATAGAGGACGTCCGAAAATGGTTATACAACAAAGTTCATGTTAATATTTCCAGTATTTGATTTATTCTTAGCAACCAAATTTCGTGTTTTATCCTCCCCGACTCGAGAATCTCAGAACCGCTTGGTTGAACCTACCTGCAACGCCATCTCATGAACGAAATATTTTTTCCCCGGTTTTATCGTTTTTCGGTTGGAACTGCCGTCTGCTACGACATTCTCCTTGACCTTTTCACCTAGTTATATTGGTAGATTGTAGTTAACCGTGTTTTTAATATGCCTTACACGCCGCCCTTTCTCAAATTTTTGATGCTTCATTCTTTTGGCGCTGCACGTAGGTTCAAACTCGATTTCTGAAATTTTTGAAGCCGTTTGATGTAGGTTGCGGAAAAAGTAGCGTAACTTCTTAAATACTTTTCCAAAAACTATTAAATTTCAGGGACATAATGATTAATATATTTTCTATCTTTTTGTAAAAAAACGTCGTAAATTTTGGTTTTGGTGACAGTTCTCCTTTAAAAGCATTTTCTTCAATGAAACCTTGTTCCAGGGATATTATGTAAATACTAAATTACGTCACCTCCAACTCTTTGACGAAAAACGTGTCATCAACTTTATAGAACGGAAACGGAAGTAAATGAAGTGAAGTTTATTTTGAATACGCGCCGAATTTCTAGCTCGTTTATCACTTTGACAATCTATAGATTAGCTCTTCCCTCTCGAACACAAGTTTTTGTTTCCATGGTAGGCTTTTTGAAAGCGCAAGAATTATTCGAGACCGAAACGAGTCTAGGAGGCGTAACGGTGCCTATGATCTAGCGTCTGCTGCAGACAAATTAGGAAGTCATAAGAACGTTTTTTTTCTTACATAAACTTATAAAAATATAAGCAAACGATGCAAAAATTATATTAAAATGCCAGTATCATTATTTATTAAGTCAAAATGAGGAAAAACTAATATAGTGTCTGCTTTCGCCGCTACCTATTTAAGTTTCAATGACGAACCAATGGGGTCGTAGCGATAGTTATCGATCGCGAATAACAATTTTAAATATTTAATATTTGGGGAAATTTTATGCATAGGCAATACCATAAGTATATAATATTATTATTTAAGTGTGACACTTCTTATTCTTCACATGCAATATTTTTACTGAGAGCTATTCACAAGACAGACTGCATTACGGGCTTCGCCACCGTTTTGCGTCGGCTTGCTAAAGGCCCAAACACACATGCGCCATGACTTCCATTCTATTTAAGTCACGCGACGCGACGCGATTTGCCAGCGAAATTTCGTGCGCGAAGGCTATGTGTGCATCCACCTTAACGCGTCACACGTGGCCTTTGACCGCGCCTCACTAGGGGGAGATTTTCTTCTTGTGATGACGTCACTCCGTTACTAGCTCTCAGTAAAATATTCAATGCTAATGAGTGATTATGTTGCATATAGAAATGAACACATGGACGACATCAGTATTTTTTTTTACTATTATAATTATAGTCTTATTATATTACTCAAACCGTTTTTTTAAGAGTATTTCTTAACATACTAGCTGTGCAAAAACTTGGTATACTCCCAAATTTACATGGAAACAACTCGTAAGACCGCGGAGGGACCTTACACGACAATCGGGAATCAATGGATCTGTTTCGAAGACGAAAGAAGTGTTCGGAGAAAAGTAAACATTCATATTTAATTTAAATTTAATTTCGGTATTTGAACTAATCAAACTGTAATAGGTTCAATATGCCAAAGAACAGAAATTAGCCGGGATATTTCTCTGGTCAATGGACACGGACGATTTCAGGAACAAATGCCGTTTGGGGGCTTTTCCGCTACACGTTGCTGCTAGTCAAGCATTGGGAAAAAACGTCTCCAGATTCATCTATTCCAACTATTAACTCGTATTAATGACTTGTTTTAACGACGACAAAAATGTCACGATGACGAGAGTCGAAGCTAAGAAATGGAATTAGTCCTAATGGAAAGTTTTGCGTCGACACAAATTGACTTAGGCCTAACGGAAATTTTTGCGTCGACACAAATTGTACTAGGCCTAACGAAAATTTTTGCGTCGATTTTTAATATTGTATTAGTTCGAAAGATAATTTTTATGACTAATTCTTTAGTTGGTTTTTACCTAAAATTATCGTTATTCCTAATACAATATTTTAGAGTCGACGGAAAAATTTCCGTTAGGTAAAAACAAACAAAAGAATTGGGCCAAACAGAATTTATTCAAATTGGCTCAATAATTTTATATTAGGCTTAACGGGAAATTTTTGCTAAAAACAAATAAATTAATTAGGTGGAAAGCTTTTATTTGGATTACACTCGATAATTATGTATTAGGCCTGAAATTCAGCCTTTACGCAATATTTTAATAAATTTTAACGAAGCTTCATATCTAATGAGTGTTTTTAAAATCAAACTTAAACAAAAATAAAATTTGACTCGAGTTTCAATATCTGTCTTTCTACTAAATATCGAACGTGGCTAGGCTATTTTTATCGCTTTTTCAGTTCCAATAGCCTAATTTAATTTATAGGCTGAAGATCATAAAAAATGCGCAGGGAATTACAAGCTAGGAGGAAAGAAAACATTGGGTCCGCAGCCGCGTTCAAATCCGCCCGTTCGATGGTCCTCCGTAACGCGGCACTCTCTTATCAACCATAAGGTTTTCCCACGTTCCGCAAACAGATACGTTACGAAGTTTCATCGTCGGGGATAGCTTTTACCCCATCTTTCGAAATAGAGCGATCTGGAATTCGTCCGTCATCAAGCATTGCCGGGTTCTTCAGACCCATAAAGCATTTACGTTGCTTCTTACAAATCCACCCTGGCCCTGGCGTTCGCCCTAAAACGGGAATGACGTATCTTCGATCGTAAGAATTTGTCTCTACTAGACGAGAGTCACTCGACAGCGTCTACCAAAGCTATAGTGAGGGGGTTAACACTGCGGGGATATAGCCGTATAGAAAAAGGGGGAAAATAACTTCGCAAGGTGACACCATAAGTTAATAATTAACAGTCACGTAAGTTTGTCAGATCCTTATCTATCTCGTGTTCAATTTTTATTGAGAGTCCTTTCAAGAATTACCACATGGTTTTTGGTGAACTTCAGACTAACAAGGAGACTACCCGAGGTGTTACACACCGATTTTGTTCAAAATCGGGGGATTTGTAGACCTTCGTGTAACTTGAAAAATCCTAAAGGGATTTTATTCAATGGGCAACGGTTTTGCCATGGCAACGAAAAATGTTTTTGACAACTTAAAATGGAGATTTTCCCATTGAAAATAACATGGGATTTTGAAACATTTTACAACATTGAAAAAAAAATTAAAATACCATAATTATAAAAAAATTGATAAAAATTGACGAAAAAAATCAAAATTGGTCACATTTTTATAAATTTTTTAAAAAATTTTCACAGGAAAATCGGTCAAAATCCCATGTTATTTTATGTTGTCAAAAACATTTTTCGTTGCCATGGCAAACCCGTTGCCCATTGAGTAAAATCCCTTAAGGATTTTTCAACTTACATGAAGGTCTACCAATCCCCCGAGTTTGAACAAAACCGGTGTGTAACACCTCGGGTAGTCTCCTTGTAAGTGATTAGGCTTAATACGTATCCTTTGCCGCAATGTGTGACTAAAAATAGCAATGGTTCCCAATTTTCATTGGTACAGAATTCTCTCACAAGCCAAGTATTTTTTTATAGCATCCATACGAGGTTTTTAGGCGACCGAAACGCGTGTAGGTGGCGTAACGGTGCTAGCTTCTCCGAGGTAGCGCAATGATCTAGCGTCTGCTACAGACAAATTAAAAAGCCATATGAAAGTTTTTTTTAAACAAACGATGCACAAATTAGATTAAAATGCAAGTATCATTATAAATAAAGTTAAATTTACGAATAACGTTGAGGAAAAACTAATAGCGTCTGCTTTAGACGCTACCTATCTAGGCTTCAATGGCGAACCAAAGGGGGCGTAGCGATAGTTTTCGGTAGCGATTAGTATATTAGTTTAGCCTACCCTAAACTAACCTAGTTATCGATTCACGAACTTAAGAGATCCCGAAATTAAAAACCAGATGGCGTAATCTACATCTTAGGTTGCTTATTTTTCTCGCCAGAAACGCCTTTCTTTCTGAGAATGACGTTGATTCTACGTCACCCCAAAGTGGGCGGGTTAAAATTTCTTTCAATGTTTTTAAGACATCGTCTTCTCCGAAAGGAAGTATGAACTAAATGAAAAATCGGCTGCTAACACGCGCTACGCTTTGTTTTCAACGTAACTAGCGCCAATCATCCCTAGCTTCTGTTAAACCTGGTGCCAGACATGTGAAACTCGTTGATCCATCAGAAACATGGAAGTTCATACTCCCTTTAAGATTGAGAAAACGGAACAGGCGACGCTATGACGTAGGGGAAGTCAGTCTTCACAAAATAAAGGTAATGGAATTACCACGCACTAATTTTCGGAATTGACCTATTATTTCGAGTAACTAGAGGTCGGCGTTCGATTAACTTTTATCCATGGATAAAATAAGTTCGGCGATATTTAAATAATATGTATTTAAATAACCAATATTTGAATAATAATTGTAAAATGTTTAAATAATCGAAAGTGGATAAGCCTATTACTTAAACAAAACAAACAATTATTTAAATACATACCATTTTAATTCAAATAAATGCTTGGTTGCGTAAAAAACATAATTAAGTTAAAATTATATTATTTTTACCAACTTAGGTTAAATAAATCGGATATTTTGTGGATAATCAATAAACAATTCCGAGCGCTACGAGTAACTGGCACACTTATCTAAACTTATTATAGACTTATGGTGACACTCTTCCAAAGACGATTTAAAAATAAAGCGTTTCGTAGAATTGAAAAGACGGCCTCTTCAATGTGTACTCATTAAATGGTAATTTCGTCCAAGAGCGTTGACGAATATATCTACTCGAATTTCGAAGCCGCCGCGTACGAGTTTAACTAAAACCGGCTTAAACTCTCTCGTGTTTGATACGTATTTACAACCCCGTGTAGGTAGAAACCTCTCCCGGATGGGGGGGGATGATTTTTATACGTCACAGCTGCAACTATTCAAGCTCATTTCTGGTTTCATCCAGCTGCAACCCATATTAGAGTTACACCGTTTTTTTTCCTTATCTTACGTATCCGTTGTGATGTCTCGTTGGAAAAAAATCTCTTTTCCGAGCCAGGGTGCAAAGAAGAACGGTTGAGGGGGGGGGGGGATCTGTGGGTTCGGCGAGAGTCGTAAAGCCCGTACCCTCGTAAGGCGCACGTGCTTTGTATCAGCTTTTCCCCGGGGTGGTCCTGCCAACGTCACTGTCTCCTTAGTTCGAGCCGATAATTGAACTCCTTAACCACGCGAGCCCGCGCCACGAGAGACAAAAGAGATTTCTATTTTCAAATTTAAAAGACTATTTCCGACATTCAAATTTCTCAACTAGAGTCGCCATTTTCTCCTAAGCGATTTCATTAGAAAGTGTCGTCTGCTACGAATAATCCTTTAAATAGACTAATTTCTAAAAATATTATTTAACAAGATGTCACGGACGCGATCCCCCGATTTATTTACTATATTTTAAATAATAGTTTTAAATTTAAACAAATTTACAATCATCTTGAACATTAACTTAACAAACCCAATCGAGTTACCCCGGTTTTGGAAATAAGGTAGTGAAACGCGTACACGGCAATTTAAATTAATTCTCAGATAAAATGAATTAATCGATTTAACTGGTTTTGGAAATAAGGTAGCGAAACGCAAACACTTTAAATTAAATTAATTTTTAAACAAATATAATGTTTCGAGTTACCTGGTTTTGGAAATAGAGTAGTGATACTCGAACACTTTAAATAATAATCAAATAATCAGTTAGGCTATTACCCAAGGCACCACCTTAGGCCTAAGTCATCAAGCGATTTTTAAAGCCATTAATTTCAATGCATTTTTAGACAAATCGAATTTTGTAAGTTACCTGGTCGCTACCTTAGAGCAAGAGTCAAGCAAGTCAGAAAACCTCTATTTGAGAAAAAACAGTTTTAAGTTCGAAATCTAGCATAATAATAATGATAATCTAATAATGAAAATTGATATAAATAGAGTGAAAATATATATTGAAAATTTTGTACTGGGTCACCTTAGTTTAAAAAGACTCAAAGCATTCTTATTTTGAATTTCTTTCAATAGTCACGTATCTGGACTTACTTGACTTTTGCTCTCAGGTAGCGTGGTTTTGGAAATAAGGTAGCGAAACGCGAACACGTTAATTTAAATTAATGTTTAGACAAACTGTAGTTTTTTAGTTACCTGGTTTTGGAAATAAAGTAGTGAAATGCGAACGCTTCAATTTAAACTAATTTTTAGACTAATCGAATTAATCGTGTTACCTGATTTTGGAAATAAGGGGCCTCGATCTCACAAATGTGAACAATGCCATGATACCTCTAACCGCCTCTAACGTACCGCGATAAATCGTGCGAACAGCGGCAGCGGCGGCGGTGGAGGCGGACACAGTGCGTGAAACTAATACACACAAATCCCTAGTGATGGTGTGTAAAAACCGTTCGTTAAGAGCACTAGTAACCAACTCTGACTTACCCGAGAAAACATGGTCTTCATCGATATTAAAAGAATGTAAATAAGGGGATGGACAATCTGAAGGGCAGATCACGCCCCTGATTATTAGGACAACCTCGTATGATTAAATCATGATTAAATCTGATTAAAATCAAATTGGTAGCTTTGGCTTTGTAATTATTAAGTTTAATCAAAATCAAATTGGTAGCTTTGGTTGTTTAATTATTAAATCTGATTAAAATCAAATTGGTTGGTTTGGTTGTATAATCATTAAATCTGATTAAAATCAAATTGGTTGGTTTGGTTGTATAATCATTAAATCTGATTAAAATCAAATATAAAGCTTTGGCAGTGTAATTATTAAGTCTAATCAAAATCAAATTGGTAGCTTTGGCTGTGTAATTATTAAATCTGATCAAAATCAAATTGGTAGCTTTGGCTGTGTAATTATTAAATCTGATTAAAATCAAATTGGTAGCTTTGGCTGTGTAATTATTAAGTGTAATCAAAATCAATTTGGTAGCTTTGGTTGTTTAATTATAAAATCTGATTAAAATCAAATTGGTATCTTTGGCAGAGTAATGATTAAATCTGATTAAAATCCAATTGGTAGGTTTGGTTGTATAATCATTAAATCTGATTAAAATCAAATATAAAGCTTTGGCTGTGTAATTATTAAGTCAAATCAAAATCAAATTGGTAGCTTTGGTTGTACAGTTATAAAATCCGATTAAAATCAAATAATTAGATTTGGCTGTGAAATGATTAAATCTGATCAAAATCAAATTTGTAGATCTGGCTGGGTAATTATTAAATCTGATCAAAATCAAATTGGTAGCTTTGGCTGTGTAATTATTAAGTCTAATCAAAATCAAATTGGTAGCCTTGGCTGTGTAATTATTAAATCTAATCAAAATCAAATTGGTAGCTTTGGCTGTGTAATTATTAAATCTAATCAAAATCAAATTGGTAGCTTTGGCTGTGTAATTATTAAATCTAATCAAAATCAAATTGGTAGCTTTGGCTGTGTAATTATTAAGTCTAATCAAAATCAAATTTGTAGCTTTGGTTGTATAATGATTAAATCTGATTAAAATTAAATTTATAGCGTTGACTTTATAATGATTAATTTTTATTAAAATCCAATTTGGCTGTGTAATGATGAATTAAATTAGTTTTGTATTTATATATCTATTTATATTTATTTTAATTTTAATTAAAATTAGGATTTTTATTATTTCAACTAGCACTTTATAAATAGTAACTTTCCTGGCTCTCTTAAGTATTATTACTTCTTGGCCGAAGTTGTTTTATTGAATCGCCTAGGAACATTCATTTCTCGACGAACTCCTGGAAAAAACACCCGCTAGCAGTCAATCTGTCGAGTTCATAAACATCAATTGAATTATCCTAGTTTTATATTTGCCTTTCAACCGAATGTGCATTTTCAATTTTAATTTATAAGCGCAATAATAGCTATTCAGTTAACTGCGCACTGTCCATGGATCTGATTAATTACCCATATCCGCAACGAGCAGCGTAATGTATTCCTGCTTGCAAATTTAGTTTCAGTGTAAAATTACAAGTACTTTTATAAGCTTGAATGAAGCTTACTATTCAACTCATGCACTTTAACTGTTAGTAATCTAAAAGTTCCTGTTAGCCATGCAAATAGGCTGAAACGTTCTAGTTTGGTTTTAAATTAAATCCGACCGCCATCTTCAAAAATTGCGACAAACTCTCGTAATTGTTGGCTGAAATTCCAAATTTCTGAGTTGATGGGTCACACGCAAGAGATATTTATTCTTTTAAGTTGAAATCTAACCACTCGAATCTGACTCTATCTTTGAAAATGCTCGATATCTTTCCAAAATGTTTATTTTGTTTGTACTTTGAAAACTTCAAATTGACGGGTGATAGAGATAAAATGTTTGATGAAGCAAATATTGATCTTTGATAAACTCAACTCTTCCGGTAATTTTCAAAATATACAATACTACTTAGATTATACATTGCTTTGATATCAAATTATACTTGAGATTTATTTATTTATTTCTGCCTTAATTTAGTGTAAATTACCACTTTTTTTCCAAATGTGGAGAAAATTTTTTTCCGAGTTTATCTTTAAAGATATTTCCATAGCCTTTGGTAATTGCGTAGCTTGGATCCTATTAATTTATCAAACGTTCATACGCTCTTGATACCAAAAAGGGTGATATATATGTCAATATTTAAACGACTTGGTTAAATTCCGATGGCACGCGAGATTGTGAAAGAGTACCGAGTTGGGAAAAAAATTAAAACCATAATTGATATAAATTTGGCCAGAAAATATTTTCTACAAACCTCAAAAAAAATAAAGGTTTTCGTTGTGAAATCAAAAGAATCCTAAGCTAGGATTTAGTTGAATCTGAAACAACTTATTGAAGCTAATACAGTTCAAATAATAAACGATTCTAGTTTAGTTTGAGACCTACTGTGGGGAAAACGCGCATTTCTTGGGGCAAAATCTTGAACGCTTGATTTACAAAAATATACTTTTAAGGGGGAAGAATACAGTAAAAGCCTCTTTTTCGTTCAAGTTGAGCATTTCTGTTTTAACAATTACATAATTGAATTATATTTTTATTATTAGGCTCAAATAATTTTGATAATTCTAATACTTAACGAGATATAAGGTCCTAACCAAAGGGTAGTTTGGGCGCTTGCTCAACTTGTTTAGCTCCGGGGTCCGAATTAAAACGTAATAACTTAATTACTTTTAAATTTAAAATTGTAAAATTTATTTTAGGCACTAAAATAGAGGCTGTTTTACACTGAAATATTAATTTTATAAGTTAAAATACAAAATTAAAAGAGTTCAGCTTGTAATAGCGCGAAAGTAGACAATGGCCACTGTAGTCTTCCCCCTTAACTTTTGAGTTTTGTATTTAAATTTAGTATTTAAATTAGACTTTTTCCCAAGAGATAAAATAAAATACGCTTTTTTCATTAAAGTGCCCTCGTGAAAACGTGGAGTGAAAGAGGACCCCTTTCAAGCAAAGGGCAACAGGGGTTAATAGAACGTCAGTTAACGGACGATTTAGTGGGGTCCAAGGAAGCGGGTCCTCCGTCCTATGACGGACAAATTGGGTTGCGGGCCGTATAAAAAGGGGCACCTCAATGTCGAAACATTTATAGGAGCTTCGAAGCTCTTTTTCGTGGGAGATTCAAACTATATATTTGCTTCCAAATTAAAGCGCGTGTATTAATACGCGAAATCAGATCCCTGAATTTTTATACGGAACAAAATATTGCTATTAGGGAAGATTTAAGCGACCCCGGCGATTCAATAATCGTAAAACTAACGAGTTGGCAGGTCTCCCATGGATTCCCAAGAGGCGCAGTTTTCGGATTAAAAAATAGGCCCCATCGCCGCCCCATTAGAATTCCGGGGTCTGAAGTTCACGAAGCGGCCAATTTCTTAAATAAACTTTTAGCTTTGGTTTACGACTCGGAGCGAAAGTACACCCTAACTAGGTTAGCATTGCAGTTTCCCTTTCCGAAATAAACAAGTCCAAACATTAAATGATACGCTCATGCCTGGCTACAAGCATATTTTTAGGGAAATGTAAGATGAATGATGTTGAATACAGAAGCGCGGATGGTTTTGAATAAATTAATATTTCATTTCAATTTAATTTGACGTTTCTTAATTTTTTGGACAGTTTTTAAATGACGGGATAAGTTAAGCAAATGCTCTTTGATGATTTGTTAGGGTACAAGGCCGCCGAGAGTGGGCCCGGGCCCCGGTAAAGCATAAATTCCGGGCCCCAAAAAAGCCCTTTCTACTGGAGATAGATATACTTTTTCGGAGAAAAACCCATGATACGTATACCTCATTGGTTCTAACGCGGGCCCCTAGGCTGTACGGGCCCCGGTAATTTGTACCGGCTTCCCCCCTCTCTTGTCAGCCCTGTTAGGGTATACACGTTATTTTCATTGAAGCGTTCAGATTTTAATTCTATTTTCTTACTTAAATCGATCTTATCTAATTTCATCTCCTAGAAAACATTTTTCCCCCTTTCTTTGACGAAGATTTATTTCTTTGCATAACATATAAATTCTGCATTAGTTTCTGATTACAATTAACGTACGAGGAAAAACCACCGTAATAATTTATATAGAAAACTGAGCTTTTTTATTCAGTTTTATAGTTTAGATGTAAAATGTAGTTTAGTTATCCTAATCATCACTAGCGACGATTAAAAATAATTTTTGTAGTTAATTTTAATGTGTAAATGTTTCCGTGATGAACATGATTATACATGATTGAACGCCGAGAAAAAAAATTGTGAAGTGGTCGGTAAACAAAAAACAGATGAACTGATTAGAAGGGCCTATTTCTTGGTTCATTTGCTATTCGATTCGAGTTTCAAAACTTCGAATAGGGTTAATTCACAGCGACCTACTGCACAGATGTTTATCTATGACGTACTCAAACAATATTTGACCTAATATTTATCTGTTTGACGTATGCAATCAATATTTGACCTAATGTTTCTCTGTTCGATGTATGCAAATAATATTTGACCTAATGTTTCTCGGTTCGATGGATTCAAACAATATTTGACCTAATATTTCTCTGTTTGACGTATGCAAATAACATTTGAACTAATGATTCTCTGTTCGACGTATGCCAATACTATTTGACCTAATATTTATCTGTTTGACTGATGCAAACAATATTAAATCTCGCGAAATATACTCTGCCCTTTGCTAAATGGTTGGCCGGTCTAACAAGTCACTCAAAAGCGAAAAACCTTTGAAATAAATAGTATTAAAAATTCTGAAATTATTTTATTAATCATGTAAATTGCTTTCCCAATGACATAAATGAAGTATTTATGTTCTTATACCGCTAATGTTAGTCAGTTATTTTCAATCGCGATGTGGTGTACACCACACCGGTTTATCAGGAAATTGCCTAACCTGAAACATGGCATAGATCTCGTAAGAGATGTAAAAAATACTTCTGATAATAATAAAAATATAGCTCCTATGTGCAATTTCATTTTTGGTTGAACAAGCAGTTTTTTACATTAGGGCCATTAAAATTATGACACATAAACAGACTACTGTCTATATTATCTCATAAACCGCAATCATGGCTTGAGCCATTTATGTCTCCATTAAAACCAAAGACCACCCATGCTCGTCATTGTATACATTTTGCTCGGTGAAACTCATAGAATTAAATACACCACAAATGAAGGTGGAAATATTCAAGCTTTAAAACAAATTTGATTATTGATTTAGTCGCACTATGCGGTTCTTTAGTCATTTAACTTCATTGTTAGAGTATCCGACTTAGAAATAATTTTAAAATGTGTTTCAAATTCCTGTTTGTTTTTATCGAGTTCAAAGTAAACTGAATAGGAAAATTTATGATAGTTTTTAGATAGTACTTTTAATTTCAAATAAATATGGAATATTTTTATCAGTAAATGTATCTACTAATCTAGTGATAAATCAAAATACGTCTGTTTAGCAGATGAAACTCGGGCAGTGTATGAGCTTCTCGAGTTGGCCACTACGAGGCGCTATGTAATCTGACAGAACTAATTGTTTTAAAAAATCACTGAATTATATATTTTGTGCCACACTTGTTTTTGTTTACCAAAACGTGTTTGGAAAAATCAACGGCAGCCTGCGAAGATTCATGTTACAAACGAATAACATTAGTAGTATATGAAAATAGATTTTTCCGCTAAGAGATAAGCCAACGCATATATTTGTAAAAAAAAAATGAAACCGGTACTAGACGCGTATTAAAAGGACGTTGAAATCTCAATGTCGTCATTGTTACGAATAAATAGTAACGTATCGGCGCAATTTGTATCAGTAATAACCGTAGAAACGCGCGTAGAGAAAATTTCGCCAAAGAGGGAGGTCCTTTTGGAGCTCTCCCAGAAAAGTAAGCTTCCTAATCATTGGACGGCTTAGCGATCATCCCACGAGGATCGGCGGAGCTTGGATGAGAGATGCGGTACCGAGCGGCCATCCAATTGGATCCCGGATCACATCATATCCCCGCGGAGCGCTCAGCCGCAAAAAACTCAACGGACAGACAGGCCGAGGGGATGAGACTCTTTATACTCCACAAACCTTCGGTTTCCGCGTAGACCCCGAAGTTAAAAGAGTCCTTCGTTACGCTTTGGAGAATCTGTCGACAAGCGTCTACAGCGCTCCCTAGCGTCGAAGTTCGTCTTAAATTTGAATAAGGGGGTCGAAAGAAAGCCGAAAAGTTTTCCGTGATATACCGTTACGCGAAAGAGCTCCGCGTATCGGTCTTTGCTTCTCGAAACCGCCAGGGGGCCAAACTGGTTCCACCCCGAAGATGATTCCCCAGAGTGGATACCTGACCCGGGGGTGATGACGAGTGTGTCTTTTTGGGCGACCAAAGCCGGGAGCTTGATTTATCGACATACGAAGGGGTTCGACGCCTTTCACTATCATCGAAAAACCCGCGAGAGCGCCCGCGGATTCTTATCATACCCTCTACGTTGAACCGCGTCAAACCACTCGAGATCGCGCGTGCTTACTATTATTTACGCGTAGTATATAGTTAGGCGTAGCGGTCGCGTTATTGTTAAACTCCGAACGGAGCCCGCGATGGATAGGATAGAAGCATAGACCTTTGATGGATTTAGACTATTCGTCCGACAAACACGATAGAAGCATGTTGGGTCTAATACCGAACCCCGATCTTAATCCCTCGAACATGAGCCCCACCGAAACCGCAGCCAGTCTCCAGATATCGGATTTCTACGCCGGGGCTCCCGTTCTCGGGAATCCGGGCACCCAGTTAAACTACGAAGCGGTGAAATGCGAACCCGACTTTTTCGTCGGAGGCGTCTCCGGGGAACCTCATCATCATCCGCAACAGGCCGTTTACGACGAGGCAGCTTTCCAAGATCTTCAACTGCCGAGATTCGGCGGCTGCGATCCCGTTGATTTCCTCGTCTCGATGGGACATCGCAAGAACGTCGAGTTATCGGCGGAACGATCGTCCGCCTCGACTCGTCAACATTGCGATATTTCTCCGGTGACGACCGGGACTGCTACGTACGGCCATTACAAGAATGCCATCGACGGCGTGACGACGCAAAACGCGTCCAAGTCGAGAAAGACCGACGCGATGATCGAGGCGAAGGATTTAGAGAACGCGGCTCGTAAACACGGGGCCGCCGATCCTGTACGCGATACCGCCGCTAGCAAGGAAAAAACTCACGGTAAGTGTTTCACACTTTTCTGTTGATATACAATATTTAGTTTTCCTAAAAAGACTTATTTTATTCCTAGCAGGTTCCGATAGTAACGGCGAAAAAGGTGGGGAGAAGGATTCGACCAAAAAGACAACCGGAGTTGGTCTGCGACGTCAAGAGAAACCGCCGTACTCGTACATCGCGCTAATTGTTATGGCCATACAAAGTTCGCCTAATAAAAGACTGACTTTAAACGAAATCTATCAGTTTCTGAAGCAAAGATTCCCCTTCTTTCGCGGCAGCTACCAAGGCTGGAAAAATTCCGTCCGACATAACTTATCCCTCAACGAATGTTTCATCAAGTTGCCCAAAGGACTGGGTCGACCCGGAAAAGGACATTATTGGACGATTGATCCCGCCAGCGAGTACATGTTTGAAGAGGGCTCTTTTCGACGGCGTCCGAGGGGCTTCAGGAGAAAGTGTCAGGCCAGTAAAACGTATCCGTCCTACTATCATCAGAACACGGCGCTGTCAGCCGTCTTCGGCACGCCGTACGACGTGACGCAAGCTAGTCCCAACGTCACCTGCGGCACCGCGAATATGGCCTTCTCGAACTCCGGCCAAGTGCCTTCCAATCAGTTTCTGAGTCAGAACAACGAAATGGACGCGGCCCAGTACGGTTATTCGAGCGGAATGACTCAGTCACATCTCCGACTAACCAACGGTCATTACTTTTCCAATTGCGCCTTGACGAGCGGTGGTACCATGGGCCAAATAGAGTCGGAATTGCAAAGTCAAATAGCCACGACACCCAACGTCATCTACAATAGTTTGAACAACGGTGGCGAGCGCGACGTTCAAGCGGCAAATATGTCTTGGTGGCAACACCCTTACGTGAACAGCCACGCCACGGCCATCGGTAGTCTGACGGGATGCGCCTTTTCCAAACAATCCGCCGTGCCGAGTCCCGGGGTGTCCGATGGCCCCATGGGCTCGACTCCGCCCCCGTCCGTGTGCAACGGAGTCATGTTGCAAGAGACGGCCACGTACAACGTCAATCAGCATCAACAGCAGCAGCCCTCCACCTCACACGTCGATCAGCTCAACTACCGAAGTCCAGGTAACTAATCATCAAATAATTATAATAATAATCACCTAGGCTAATACCCAAGGCACCACCTTATATTATAGGCCCAAGTCAACTAGCGACTTATAATTCCTATACGAAATAGCTAGTTCATTGAGTAAATAAACATTCATCTCATATCTTATTATCTGTTTTCTCAAAAATCCTTTAGAGCGTATAGTATTACTGAAACACTGATTTCTGACGCAAACTTACGATAGCTCAAACAAATTGGTATCAAAAGAAATTAGCATTAAATAGCAGAAACAAATTTATATCAAAAGTAATTAGCATTAAATAGCTGAAACAAATTGATATTAAAAGTAATTAGCAGTAAATAGGAGAAACAAATTGATATTAAAAGTAATTAGCATTAAATAGCAGAAACAAATTGATATCAAAAGTAATTAGCATTAAATAGCAGAAACAAATTGATATCAAAAGTAATTAGCATTAAAAAGCTGAAACAAATTGATATCAAAAGCAATTAGCATAAGATAGATGTAACAAATTGATATCAAAAGCAATTAGCATAAGATAGATGTAACAAATTGATATCAAAAGTAATTAGCATTAAATAGCAGAAACAAATTGATATCAAAAGTAATTAGCATTAAAAAGCTGAAACAAATTCATATCTAAAGCCATTAGCATAAGATAGATGAAACAAATTGATATCAAAAGCAATTAGCATAACTAAACCAAATTGATATCAAAAGTAATTAGCATAACTAAGCCAAATTGATATCAAAAGCAAGCATAAAATAACTGAAACCAATTGATTTCATGAGCAAGCATTTCATAACTGAACCAAATTGATATCAAAAGCAAGCATTGTATAACTGAAACAAATTGATTTCACGAGCAAGCATAGGATAGCTGAAACCAATTAATTTAATTTTCTACTTATCTTTCTAAATAAGTAAAATTTAATTAAAGTGTCGGTATTTGTAATTCTATTAAATTAAAATATTAATATTTTAAATGAGGACGATAGCTACCTTTTATTTTATTTCTTTAGAAAGATAAGTGAAATGTTATAGACGAAATGTTCAATTGATCATTAATCATGATTGAGTTATAAAGTATTTGGGATTGGGGAATAAAGTTTGAAATATATCTGTAATTACTACGTATTTTGGGCTAAGTTTAGCGTTTGGTTGACGCGAGGGGCTAACCACTCTTAGAAAGTCTGTACACCGGATTACGCTTAGATTAGCACTGCCAAAGGCAGGGACTTCAAAGATTACGCGTAATCCCATTAGTACACCGATTACGCGGAGTGATCAGCCCCTCGGGTTGACGACCGGCCAACATAATGTATCACGGTTATGGCGTCCGGCCGGGGTAGAAATCATGGAAAATAAATTTCCGTGATTAAGAATATTTTTAGAAATAGAATGACACCACATTTAATCACTTCGCACCAAATGACGTAGAGGAAAATAAATAAATAACAAATCGCTGTAATTGTCTCAAGTGGTCAGATTATAAATACAATTTTATTTATACTTCGGTCCCTCCTTGACTATCGGATACATGGCATAGCTGATAAAACTCGTTTCAATCTGGTATGGAATGAAATTGTAGTTAAAGGGACACTATCGTCTCCAAAAGATTGGTGGGATCTGCTATCACTAGGAAAGCAAATATTTATCTTATCTCCTTCGTTGGCCCTAGGCACTGTGCCTAATGTACCTTATGGTAAATCCGCCCCTGAATTGACTTTAAAGTCGTAGTAAAAATTTAGATTAATATCTCGATAATTTTCGGGCCCGGACATAGGAACAGGCCCGGTTTAAGCAGTGAGTGGCCCCAAATGAGTTCAGAGCCCAAGTCGGTGCAAAACGTGCGGTAGGGACGCCGAGAGCGGGCCCGGGCCCTGGAAAAACAATACTTTCGGGCCCCAAGAGCTACCTTATTTTTCTAATTAACAACGTTTCGCGGGAGAAGTATAGTAGAAAGGCTCAAACTCGGGGCCCCAAAACTTGTACGGGCCCCGGTAATTTGTACCGGCTTCCCCCCTCTCTTGTCAGGCCCGATTTACGTACCCCACTTAATCCGGCCCTGCGTATAGGACGTAATCTCATTTTCTTCAAATGTCTCGGCAGTGAAAATTTCAGGGACCGGGGCCGTCTGGACCCCAACATGCATGCCCATGGGCTTTTTCAGTCGGGCCCCAGGGTTTGCCACTTCTTGCCCAATCTGTACGGCCCGGTTCGCGCTAAAAGGAATTAGAGTATCTAACTGAAACTGAATTAAAATTTTAACGCCCGTGTAATCCTTTCATAGTTTATTATTTTAACTTTTAGAGCATATATATACATATATAATAACAATTTTTGAAATTGAAGTCATGTTCAAATTTTTCTTGAAATCAAGATCCACTTCTAAATACAATTCTGCCTTTAAAATTTTAAGGTAAAATCTTGAATGTGAAATCTAATTTACACCTTCAAATCTGCTTTTCACAAATAGATTACGTTTTTAAAGAGTTCAAATAATTAAGTTACAATTTTCTCTAGTATACTAAAAACGTGCAGATACTGTTTCCTTAAGTATTTCAATTATAGTGAATTAATTATTTCAAATAAAGTTAAGAAACGGTATTAACTTTATGAATTATAACTACACGTGAAACAAATTCATCTATAAATCTTTATTTCTGCCATCTCCATTCAGGGGCTCGGGATATGAATTTGTAGCGCCATCTATTTTTTTTTTATTTATATTTCCTATTTGCAGTAGAACTCATATGGCAATTTTTGTGTTTTTCGAGGGGTTGATCATTTAAAGTTTGCTTGTACACCGATTACTCGAAGAGTACGTGAAATAAGCATACGCGAACTACCCCCAGATTACGCGGATTACGTACTCTCTATATGGGAAGCTATACACCGAGTACGCCAAGTGGTCAGCCCCTCGGAAATATCATTTCATTATCATGACAGCTATCCCACTTAGCTCTCAGTTTCGAAATAAACCTTTACTATATTTAAAGAACTAAACAAATTTAATCCGTAATAATATCCTAAAAATAAAATTCAGAGTACTAAAAAAACTGAATTGTCTGATTTCGCAGCGTGTGTCACTGTTGGATCTTAAACCTTTTGTCCGGCTATTTAAAGAACTAAACAAACTTAATCCGTGATAACATCCTAAGAAAATTATGGCGTGAATTTATCTTAATAATGAATTTGTTTGGGCATCTCAACACGCGTATATTACGAAGCCATTTTCGAAGGCGGTATGGAGAAGTCTTTATAATAAACGACGGAGTCAAAGTTTAAAATAAATGTATTTTCCTTCTTTCGTCGAGAACGATAATGAAGGCACGATGGAATATAGAACCGCGTGCGCCTATTATTTATTATAAGAGTAAGAGATGAAAGCGGTCTCGATCCCCCAGATGGAGCGGGCTAAAGCATGCGTGGACTCCGGATCTCAATAAAACACGCTATTTGGCTCAGATCACTGGGCTCCGACGACTCTATGATTTAAAGCGAAGAGCGAGAAATCACCATCTGGGTACATTTGAGAAATAGGCAAATTTTCTTGGCGCTATTTCTCGAGCGAGCCGAAGGAAAAGAAAATTGATATTACAAAGAGAAAGCCGACTCCCGCCCACGTGCGCTTTCAACACCGGGCGGATTTAGCTTCTTACCATAAATTAATTCTCTATTCAGCTATAATTAAATTTTGGAGACTGAAGTATTTTACAGTTTAATAATAAATTATCCGGAACTAATTATTTTTGTTACAATTTTCTATTTTATAAATAGCTATAGCTATAGCTTGGCTTCCAAAAGAGCTTGAAATACCGCAAAACTTGGCTTCTGTCGATTCATATCTCCATAAACGAAGTTCGAAGGACTGCGGAAGTTAGGTTTTTTACGGTTTTCAAGCGCTTTTGGAGATGTTACCTATAAACCACGATCACACTACAGTTTAAAACCCAGTTTAAGCCGGTTTTTATGTCAGTTTTGACCAATGATATTGGCTTAAATTCGCCATGACAACTGGTCTCAAGCGATAGTAAGTGTGAATGTGGTTTTAGTTTCAAAATCAGTTACTCTAAATACCCTCTCAAAATTCCATATATATAAACATTTTGTGAAACTGATTATGAAATTTTAGCAAACGGTCTGTGATTTCTCACCATATTTCCCTGATTTCCTTCGACTTCTCAAACCATTATCGATAATTTACGGTGATTATCTTTAGTGAATTCCCGTGATTACCTATGACTGGTACATCTCATTACTCTAGAAATACCCCATGTGGTGAATCACATAATTTGGTATTTCTGCCAACAGATTAATCAAAATCCTGAACTAGTGTTATTGCATGCAGACGACCTTTCAATTTAAGATATATTCCTTTTACTAAAAAAGCCAAAAATATCCTACCTTACAGCTTAGTTAGACCAGCCAGCAGTGACACGTAGTAGTTTAATCCAAAGATTGGGCTTACTTTCTAGCCGTTCCGCGTATGAATTATCCAACCGAAGCCAGCAACCCGAAAACCGGAAAATGGAAAGTAACGAATCCCCGATGAAGTTTACACGTTAACTAACCTTCTTGGCACCGTGGCAAAGGGAAAACTAAGTTTCTCCTTGTCGACTCGCAAATTGCGGTGGCAGCCGCGAAAATGTAAATATTAAGCCGTAGCAATATCTAGCTTACATTATCGGATAGTTTACTCCGGGCGCGCAAACTCCGGTCGCGATGGATAAGACAGGCGAGCGAAGGCTCTCGGCATCTCCTAATAGTATAACGCCGAGGAATCATCATCTCCAAACGTTATAGTTTACAAAAGTCTCGCTTAGCCGTCGACGTTTGTTTATAGATTTCAAAAAGAGCCAAATATCCAAAGCGAGAGAAAGAAAAAAACTTACAACTTCACTCGCGTCTCGAGTAACACGTTGAGAGCCACGGCTACCGGACGTCCATGTTTATAAATATTTAAAAGAAAGAAATATATTTAAAGGGGCGGGGAGCACTGATCTACAAAGCCGACCAAAGCTCTCGTTAAGGGGGGTGGAAATCTTTTATTTCAACTCGAATAAGTTAAACAATTATATCGATGTTTGGTTAGTTTCGTAGATTAATAACGACACGGATCTGGACGAGAAATAAACAATGTTCTAATGGAATGATTGATAGAAAGTTTTTGATTATGTAGTCTTGGTTTTTCCATACATAGTAGCTTGCTATCTTATAATGTGTTCGCTGATTTTATAACCCGGATTTGTCAGAATATTGGTATCGAGGTTTTGGTAATCTTTAAATCGGGAATAATATTACCAAAATTAATTTCTATACGAACCAATAATTAAATTTGAATAATTTCATGAAGACATTAATTTAATGATAATCTTCTGGGTATCTGTTTCTGAAGTGAGCGAGTAATCTTAAAAGTTAATTTAGTATGTTTATTTTTAATTTATAGTAAATTTTTGTACATAAATCTCAAAAACTACAATCTTATCTAGGGAAAATGTTAAGTCGGTTTATGTAATTAAAACCCAATCGAAACACCAATTATCATTGCTAGTAAATCTTTTGTCGACTGAAAGTCAAAGTTGCGTAAAAGGTGACATCCCATTTCTGATAAACTCGAAATAACTAAAAGTTCCCAAGCGAACTAGTCCCTGGGGTGAAGATCTCCGATTCGTGGTCGGAAATTGGTTCGGATGTCTTCAGTCTAAGCCGTCATTCGCGACGCCAAGAAACTTCAAAGAGCACGTGGGAACAGACGAGAAAGTCCCGAAATACGAACGCGACAATATGACATTTCGTCGCGAAAACGTTCCGCGAAATCTAGCTCTTCGTTTCCTCCAACTTTCGATCGCCGAAAGCGTGCTTTCCGAGTAGGCTTTTGCCGAACGCGTTTGAAAGTAGCGACGAACGGCATTGTCTTAGTTTAGGATACGGCATTTTTTGGGAACCCCCGCGATACCATTATCGGGGTTAATAAATAACTCCGCAACGAAGGATGAGTTTCTTCATAATGTTCCGCGCGCGTTGCGTTCTATCTCGGAACGAAGCAACGATGCACTCAAAATATCAATTTCTCTTCACTCTCGAGCGAAGGAGATCGCAGCCCGTCCTTTTTATAGAAGGGATCTGGTCGTATGCCTTTCCTCGGAGCCGGAATAAAAAGTTTGCCTCAACTATCAAAACGAGGATGAAGGTTTCCTCGAGATAGTCGGGACGGCGAGGACCCATCCGAGGTCGAGATGAAGAGCAGCACCCATCAGCCGGTTGAAGGGCCACGAAAAGTGATAAGCGGGTTGACTCTCTATCCCGCGCTAAGTGTCGACGTTCGCCGCAGTACGTTCCGCTCTGGAGACCGTGATTGATGAGCCGTCTTGCCCCCGCTCTAATAATTACTTCAGCCAGAAACCTCGCGGCCAAGACGGTTGGTATTTGTTGAAAAACGAATTTTACATATCTACCGGGATTGTCCGTATTCATCATTTTAAAAAATTCGACCCAAATAGGCGCTTCAATAAATTCCGCTCTCTTTTCCTTTCCCCTTCCATACACGCATGCGCGAGTCACTGAATAACATAGTCACGTGATTATGTTAGTTTAATTTGTAAGGCTAAAGTTGATAGAGCGCGCGAATTTTTTTTTGTTTCTTCCACGAGGCGCGTGCGAAATTGAACGAGCCCTTCTGCATTGAAATATTAAGCAGCGCGCGCGCGCTTTCAAAATATCACCCTTTCGCAAGTACGTCGGCTAGGCAAATAACTGAACAGGTTTTATTTAAGCGACTATTTCGAGCTAGCCACTCCCATTCCGTACCACGTCCTGATAGCTGATACGACCAATCAAATTTGGTCATTTTTCAAACCTTTTTTTTCAAAATTCAAACAATTCTTTAGACTCTTTGAAAGCAGTCAGGTCTTTGGTTTAAAAGCGTTGTAGACCCAAGCCAAAGCGAAGAACTGCAAACTATTTATAACTAATTTCACACTAGTTAAAGAGTAGTCCCACTTCAGTGTATAATTAGTCCCGCGCCAGTTTAATACTATTATCTCAATAGTTTAAAATTAGTCCCGTAACTAAGTAAAATTAGTGTCGTAACAAATTATATTAATAACTGGCCAGTTTATAATTAGTACCCTGCTAGTTTAATACAAGTATCTCACTAGATTAAAATTACTCCCATACCAGTTTATAATGTTCCTTGCCAGTTTAATTCAAGTATCTCATAATTTTAAAATTAGTCCCGTAATAAAGTAAAATTAGTTTCGTAACAAATTATAATTAGTCCCTTGCCAGTTTAATTCAAGAATCTCACTAGTTTAAAATTAGTACCCTGCCAATTTAATACTAGTATCTCACTAGATTAAAATTACTCCCATACCAGTTTATAATGTTCCTTGCCAGTTTAATTCAAGTATCTCATAAGTTTAAAATTAGTCCCGTAATAAAGTAAAATTAGTTTCGTAACAAATTATAATTAGTCCCTTGCCAGTTTAATTCAAGAATCTCACTAGTTTAAAATTAGTACCCTGCCAATTTAATACTAGTATCTCACTAGATTAAAATTACTCCCATACCAGTTTATAATGTTCCTTGCCAGTTTAATTCAAGTATCTCATAAGTTTAAAATTAGTCCCGTAATAAAGTAAAATTAGTTTCGTAACAAATTATAATTAGTCCCTTGCCAGTTTAATTCAAGAATCTCACTAGTTTAAAATTAGTACCCTGCCAATTTAATACTAGTATCTCACTAGATTAAAATTACTCCCATACCAGTTTATAATGTTCCTTGCCAGTTTAATTCAAGTATCTCATAAGTTTAAAATTAGTCCCGTAATAAAGTAAAATTAGTTTCGTAACAAATTATTATTATTCCCTTGCCAGTTTAATTCCAGTACCTTAAAAGCTTAAAATTACTCCTAAAGGATGATAAAATTAGCGAAAAAGTAGATTAGTCCATTATGAAAAGGGATAAAAAAGCTAAACCCTAACAAATTTGAAGAAATTTAAAAACTTACTAATAGCTCGTACCGATAGATCTTCGAGCAAACAAAATGATGCGAAACTCGGACCAAATAGATCTTCGAGTGAAAAACTAAATTAAATTAAATAAAATAGCCAGAAATTCCAACGGTAGACCGGTTTCGTCCTATTTGGTCGTCAGTACCGTGCGGGAAATCTGGCTTGCGACTATCAGTGGGGTGGCAGAGTGGTTAGCACTTTCGCCTCGCAGCAAGAGGAGCCGGGTTCGATCCCAGCTTGTGGCACTGGGTGAAAACTCGGAACAACTCCTTCCGCGTTGAGTTTGCAAGTTCTCTCCCCACTGGTTTAAGGGGTTTTCCCCCGAGTTCTTCGGTTTCCCCTTCCATAAAAACTTGTTGAGGTTAACGGTAATAGTTAGTGTAGGGAGCTGTTGGCTCGATCGCGTGGCATGCAGGGCTTGCCACCACCCTCCTACGCATTGTAACCCGGCCACCTGAATTAAAGGCTTCAAAAGTCGCTTGACGACTTAGGCCTAAGGTGGTGCCTTGGGTATTAGCCTAGCTGATTATTATAACACCGAATAGAGAAACTAAGCCTAAATATTAAAAATTTCAAAACGAGTTGCATAGCAACGGAAATAATTAGAACCCTACCAATTTAATACTAGTATCTCACCAGATTAAAAGTAGTCCCGTAATAAAGTGAAACTAGTTTCGTAACAAATTACAATTAGTCCCTTGCCAGTTTAATTCAGGTATCTATCCAGTTTAAAATTAGTCCCGCACCAAATTATAATTAGTCCCCTGCCAGTTTATAATTAATCCCCTGCCAGTTTAATACTAGTATCCCACCAGTTTAAAATTAGTCCCGCACCAAATTATAATTAGTCCCCTGCCAGTTTATAATTAATCCCCTGCCAGTTTAATACTAGTATCCCACCAGTTTAAAATTAGTATCCCACCAGTTTAAAATTAGTCCCGCACCAAATTATAATTAGTCCCCTGCCAGTTTATAATTAATCCCCTGCCAGTTTAATACTAGTATCCCACCAGTTTAAAATTAGTCCCGCACCAAATTATAATTAGTCCCGCACCAAATTATAATTAGTCCCCTGCCAGTTTATAATTAATCCCCTGCCAGTTTAATACTAGTATCCCACCAGTTTAAAATTAGTCCCGCACCAAATTATAATTAGTCCCCTGCCAGTTTATAATTAATCCCCTGCCAGTTTAATACTAGTATCCCACCAGTTTAAAATTAGTCCCACACCAAATTATAATTAGTCCCCTGCCAGTTTATAACTAATCCCCTGCCAGTTTATAATTAATCCCCTGCCAGTTTATAATTACTCCCCTGCCAGTTTAATACTAGTATCCCACCAGTTTAAAATTAACCCCGTAATAAAGTAAAATTAGTCCCATAACAAATTATAATTAGTCCCTTGCCAGTTTAATTCAAGTATCTCACCAGTTTAAAATTAGTCCCGTACTAATTTATAATTAGTCCCCTGCCAGTTTATATTAAATCCCTTGCCAGTTTAAATCAAGTATCATCAGTTTAAAATTAGTTTACGATTAGTTTAAATCGACGGTCACATCAGACCTTAAAAGCCTAGTTTAAGTGGGTTTAAATGCCGGTGTTGACGAAAAGTTGAGATAAAGTAGCCATATAAGCTGTTATAAAATTTAGTTCCGCACCAACATTGGATTATTATGTCTAAATTCTAATGACCGAAGTAAGTGAATCGTAAAATAGAACTTCCGCGAGTCCCGAGCTCTCTATAAATCGTTTCTAGTCCACCTCGAGTCCAAAAATGTTTATTCGAGTCCAATTCGAGTCCTATAGAAAGTTAATAAAAATCATTATAATTTATTTTATTTTACTAATTTAACTTAAATTGACTTATTGCCATTAATAATAAACAAAATTTAAAACTAAATATTTTTATTCAATCAATACACGGAAGCAATAAGTTTGAATGTAAAATTATTAAAACCAGATCAACATTGAAATCAGAAATATAACGGTTATTCGAATTACTCTCAGCCCGCCGATTGGAATATAGAGGTACTTCTCTGATTTCTATGTAGTAAACAAATTTTCTCCCATGTGGACCAGACATGCTGCCGTAGTTTTATTTTGAGTGTCATGTGCGTTAATATAATCAGTTAAAAAATATGGACTTGTCGTGCAAAAATCCTCATAAACGAACTTTAGGCATGCGAAGCGATTTAAGTCAGGTCGGCAGTGGCGTAAATAGCGCCCCCGCAGACCCCCCGGCGCTGGGGGGGGCGAGAACTAGGGCCCCCCAAAGGTATATGATTAAAATCGGTGCTATTTAAAAGGGGCCCCGAGTCGTTTTTCGCGGGGGAGGGGGGGGGGGCGGATTTCCTAGTTACGCCACGGCAGGTCGGGCAACCATATTACTTTTTTGCGCTCCATAATTATTGCCTAAATATTTAATTATGGCGTAAATATTTAATTCTGGCCTAAATTTTTTATTATGGCCTAAATTTTTTATTATGGCCTAAATTTTTTATTATGGCCTAAATATTTAATTCTGGCCTAAATTTTTTATTATAGCCTCACAATTTAATTATAGAATCACAATTTAATTATGGCCTCACAATTTAATTACAGCCTCACAATTTAATTATAGCCACACAAGCTAATTATAGCCTCACAATTTAATTATAGCCTCACAATTTAATTATAGCCTTACAATTTAATTATAGCCTCACAATTTAATTATAGCCTCACAATTTAATTATTGCCGACATTTTTAATCATTGCCTAAATTTTTAATTATTGCTTCAATATTTAACTACGGCTTAAATATTTAATTATTGCCTAAATATTAATTAATTAATCTTAATTAATAAAGATTTGGCACTGAATAAGGCAGCACGTTCTTAAAATTAGTCTCGCGCAAAAGTACCAGCTTGGCCAATTGCGATGAAATAAAAACGAGTGTCCAAAGTAAGGCAGTTGGCTCTACTTGTGGTATTTGAAAATACCTTTACAATTTTGAAACTGGCGAATTCCATACAAAGAAACGGCAAATATTTAAAGCAATCGCTTTTGTGTAATCTAAGTTTGAAAGAAAACGTTGTTTTTAGCAGGACCTTTTCCCCCCAAGAAATAAATTTGCGTACAAAAAATAATTGGGACTTTTGACACGCTGAAAATTAAAACTAAATAAAACTGCTGCAAAATTTCAGCACGGATGCAATTATTGCTAAGCGAAACCTTAATGTTAAAGACCAGTAAACTATTTTTCTAATTTGGCGCTTGTCGTGCCCATATGGGCAAAACATGGCTTTAGAGGCTTAGAGCTACTGCGTTTCAGACTTTCTGAGATGGAAACACAATTACATTTATAAATAAAGTGTTTAACTAAGCTTCAACTTGCACTTCCTTTAATTCGATAAGTACCAAAATTCATTTAACCATGCAAAATATTATAATAAACGCGTTTAATTTCGTAAATTGTTAGAATTGCGAATTCCTGTCATGAATTTCGCCCACGGGTAGATTATGAAGTCGTGATTAAGATCGAATTTAGTATTTTGATACGAAGTACTTGAGGTCACAAGCAAAACTCCCTAGCGATTAACCAAAATCATCGTATTGACAAAATAAAACTAAGCCAGATTTTGTAAACCAAATTTTTCGTCAACAGGAAATGTTCGAAAATACAACATTTTCTGTTAGATTTTAATTTTAATTTTGGTTTCTTTGCTGCACTTCAGGTATGTTCAAAATGCATTTTGAAAATGCAAAATTGGTTTTTCTAAATGTAAAATGTAAAATAGTTTTCCAGAACCTCAAAATGCAAAATACCAGAATTTTACATTTTGAGTTTAGAAAAACCAATTTTCAAAATGCATTTTGTATTTTGCATTTTGAGTTATGGATAAAGTTTTTACATTTTGCGTTATGGAGAAAGTATTTTACATTTTGAGTTATGGAGAAATTATTTTGCATTTTGCATTTTGAGTTATGGACAAAGTATTTTACATTTTGAGTTATGGAGAAATTATTTTGCATTTTGCATTTTGAGTTATGGACAAAGTATTTTACATTTTGAGTTATGGAGAAATTATTTTGGATTTTGCGTCATGGAGAAAGTATTTGGCATTTTACATTTTGCATTTTGAGTTATGGAGAAAGTATTTTGCATTTTACATTTTGCATTTTGAGTTATGGAGAAAGTATTTGGCATTTTACATTTTGCATTTTGAGTTATGGAGAAAGTATTTTGCATTTTACATTTTGAGTTTTTGAGAAAGTATTTGGCATTTTACATTTTGCATTTTGAGTTATGGAGAAAGTATTTTGCACTTTACATTTTGCATTTTGAGTTATGGAGAAAGTATTTTGCATTTTACATTTTGCATTTTGAGTTTTGGAGAAAGTATTTGGCATTTTACATTTTGCATTTTGAGTTATGGAGAAAGTATTTTGCACTTTACATTTTGCATTTTGAGTTATGGAGAAAGTATTTTGCATTTTATATTTTGCATTTTCAGTTATGGAGAAAGTATTTTGCATTTTACATTTTGCATTTTGAATTATGGAGAAAGTATTTTGCATTTTACATTTTGCATTTTGAGTTTTGGAGAAAGTATTTGGCATTTTACATTTTGCATTTTGAGTTTTGGAGAAAGTATTTGGCATTTTACATTTTGCATTTTGAGTTATGGAGAAAGTATTTTGCATTTTACATTTTGCATTTTGAGTTATGGAGAAAGTATTTTGCATTTTACATTTTGCATTTTGAGTTATGGAGAAAGTATTTGGCATTTTACATTTTGCATTTTGAGTTTTGGAGAAAGTATTTGGCATTTTACATTTTGCATTTTGAGTTATGGAGAAAGTATTTTGCATTTTACATTTTGCATTTTGAGTTATGGAGAAAGTATTTTGCATTTTACATTTTGCACTTTGAGTTATAGAGAAAGTATTTTGCATTTTACATTTTGCATTTTGAGTTTTGGAGAAAGTAAATGGCATTTTACTTTTGCATTTTGAGTTTTGGAAAAAGTATTTGGCATTTTACATTTTGCATTTTGAGTTATGGAGAAAGTATTTAGCATTTTGAGTTATGAAGGAAGTATTTGGCATTTTACATTTTGCATTTTGAGTTATGGAGAAAGTATTTTGCATTTTACATTTTGAGTTTTTGAGAAAGTATTTGGCATTTTACATTTTGCATTTTGAGTTATGGAGAAAGTATTTTGCACTTTACATTTTGCATTTTGAGTTATGGAGAAAGTATTTTGCATTTTACATTTTGCATTTTGAGTTTTGGAGAAAGTATTTGGCATTTTACATTTTGCATTTTGAGTTATGGAGAAAGTATTTTGCACTTTACATTTTGCATTTTGAGTTATGGAGAAAGTATTTTGCATTTTATATTTTGCATTTTCAGTTATGGAGAAAGTATTTTGCATTTTACATTTTGCATTTTGAATTATGGAGAAAGTATTTTGCATTTTACATTTTGCATTTTGAGTTTTGGAGAAAGTATTTGGCATTTTACATTTTGCATTTTGAGTTTTGGAGAAAGTATTTGGCATTTTACATTTTGCATTTTGAGTTATGGAGAAAGTATTTTGCATTTTACATTTTGCATTTTGAGTTATGGAGAAAGTATTTTGCATTTTACATTTTGCATTTTGAGTTATGGAGAAAGTATTTGGCATTTTACATTTTGCATTTTGAGTTTTGGAGAAAGTATTTGGCATTTTACATTTTGCATTTTGAGTTATGGAGAAAGTATTTTGCATTTTACATTTTGCATTTTGAGTTATGGAGAAAGTATTTTGCATTTTACATTTTGCACTTTGAGTTATAGAGAAAGTATTTTGCATTTTACATTTTGCATTTTGAGTTTTGGAGAAAGTAAATGGCATTTTACTTTTGCATTTTGAGTTTTGGAAAAAGTATTTGGCATTTTACATTTTGCATTTTGAGTTATGGAGAAAGTATTTAGCATTTTGAGTTATGAAGGAAGTATTTTGCATTTGACATTTTGCATTTTGAGTTAAGGAGAAAGTATTTTGCATTTTGAATTATGGAGAAAGTATTTTGCATTTTGAGTTATGAAGAAAGTATTTAGCATTTTATATTCGGCATTTTGAGTTATGAAGAAAGTATTTAGCATTTTATATTCGGCATTTTGAGTTAAGGCGAAAGTATTTTGCATTTTACATTTTGCATTTTGAGTTAAGGAGAAAGTATTTTGCATTTTGAGTTATGAAGAAAGTATTTAGCATTTTACATTTGGAATTTTGAGTTAAGGAGAAAGTATTTTGCTGCTCTTACTTAGAAAATAGTTTGTTACTTCTGCTAATGTCCAAGAACTTATTATATGAACTGGGCTATCTTGATATTTTATTTTGTTCAGTTGCAAATTAAAATATTCGAGAAAAAACACCAAATAAAAAAGTGTAATTAAATTTATTAGCAGCCAGCTAATGTAAAAGTAGAATTTGAGTGAATCTCTGTAGCGAGCAGTGTTATTTTTGGAATGCTGTCTTGTCAGCGAAGCCATCGTCGCTTGACATCAGGGTCTTGGACTACTTAATAGCTCGACACCCGATACTCTCGGATCTGCGGAGGAATCCGACTGAGAGGCCCGCTAGAGGGAAAATACATTAGGCCTATCTGACTGTCGTCTTACCACGCTATCATAAATTACCCACCTAATTGGGAGCTACGGTAAATCACGAAAATAAGTGATAATTTGATGAAATACCTGAAACAATTCTCGAATAGCCTTTTCGGTTTACATAGAGTCACGTAGCGACCAATGCGACAAGCACTTATACTGCTGGATTTTCGTCTGCTAAGCAAATGATTTCCTATTATAAAACACATAGGGTTTGGTTAGTGGACGATAATCCAGAAACACAAAGAGTCTGCTTAGCGGATAATAATCCATAAACTTAAAGCGTCTGCTTAGCGGACGATAATTCAGAAACTTAGTATCTGGTTAGCGGACGATAATCCAGAAACACAAAGCGTCTGCTTAGCGGACGATAATCCAGAAACACAAAGCGTCTGCTTGGCGGACGATAATCCAGAAACACAAAGCGTCTGCTTAGCGGACGATAATCCAGAAACACAAAGCGTCTGCTTGGCGGACGATAATCCAGAAACACAAAGCGTCTGCTTAGCGGACGATAATCCAGAAACACAAAGCGTCTGCTTGGCGGACGATAATCCAGAAACACAAAGCGTCTGCTTAGCGGACGATAATCCAGAAACAAGTTTTTTAAATAGGTTTAATAACGAATAACTATATGTTTCTTCCGAAACTTTGAAAATAGGCGCCCAAATAAACCCCGCTGTGACTGTCTTGCCCACCCTGTTGAAAAATGCTGCCAGATATATGCATAGAAAACTTTCAGCTTTGGCAGTATAAAGATAAACCATAGACAAACCTGTTATACGTCCAGTCGCGGCAGCACAAACTCTATAATCGGCTATGAATGATCTTTTATTTAAAGGAATATTAGCGGTATCTAGCTGCGTTGGTACATGTTTCAATAATTATAATATTAGCAGTATAAGGAGTTAGATATTTTTATCGTAAGATATTTTATATATTTCTGGTTCAGTGTAATTGTTTAGTAATAGGGATAGCAATTTTTTGCCGCGACCTAAAGGGTTATTTGTAAAAGCGTTACTTTAACTCTTTGGCAGAAAATGTCTTTTAGAAAACCCATAACGATTTTTCTTGAGATATAGCACTAAAATAAATGCTACTACCATTATCATAAGGATCTTCCTTACAGTCTTGCCATCTTCGCGTCGAAACATATGAATAGTTAAGAAGCCTAGTGCTGAAGTAATTAATTCTGTATCGTTACGGTTTGATTATTTGAATCTCGCTCGGCGACTGTCCTGATAAGTTTAGGGCTTGGAAAAAAGGCGGAGATTTGAGTACAATGATTACCGTTATGGCTGGTTTGAAAATAAAAGGTTTTTTGGGGGGTGCGTATAGTATCGTGGCCCGCGGGGGAGCGCGTGTCGGCGTCGTGTGTGGGCCGACTCCTCTCGCTCAAAGAGAAGACCCTTTTCACTTCCGAGGGAACTTTTCTTCGATACCACATGGCCTCCACCGTCGAGGACTTACGCGTACCCTATCTCGAACCCGAGATATACCGTTACAGACACCACAGACGAAACGTTTCACTCTCGCGCTTCCCAATACTCTCCACCCCGACACGACTAAATACCCCAAAAAGCGTCCTAGACAAAGGCCCGATCTTTAGGTGTTCCCCGGGCGGGACATACCGTCCCTGGAGAGAAGGGGACCGTTGACCCGAGATTTGGTAGTCAAACGAACGGTAATGGTATCCCCGGGATTTAATCCCCTAACGCCGTCCCCACTTGTCCCCAACACATTTAGAAATAAAAGGCATCATCGTAAAAAGAGCGCCTTCAGGGACGTAAAAACGAGTGACGCTCATCGTTGCTCTCCGCTTTTTATGGCCTTTTGATTTTACAGTAAATAGAATAAAATTCCAGAACTAAGACGTCATTGTACGCCGCTAGCTAATGCAAGATGTCACTATTAAAATTTTCATCTACAGGGGCCTTTAGATTTACCAATAGTTAAAAATATCAAGGGATATTGTGGTTGGTAGAAAAACCAAAAGTGGTGAATATATCAGGGATATCGCGGTTGCTCGAAAAGCCAAAAGTGTTGAACATATCAGGGGTATCGTGGTTGGTAGCAAAACCAAAAGTGTTCATCATATCAGAGATATCGTGGTTGGTAGGAAAACTAAAAGTGTTGAACATAACAGGGATATCGTGGTTGGTAGCAAAACCAAAAGTGTTCATCATATCAGAGATATCGTGGTTGGTAGGAAAACTAAAAGTGTTGAACATAACAGGGATATCGTGGTTGGTAGCAAAACCAAAAGTGTTCATCATATCAGAGATATCGTGGTTGGTAGGAAAACTAAAAGTGTTGAACATATCAGGGATATCGTAGTTGGTAGAAAAACTAAAAGTATTGAACATATCAGGGATATCGCAGTTGGTAGAAAAACCAAAAGTGTTGAACATATCAGGGATATCGTGGTTGGTAGAAAAACCAAAAGTGTTTTAACATATCTTTAATTTTGTTCTTTAGTTCTTTATTAGCAACACAAAATGTCAAAGAATCATCACATTAAGACAGTGGAAAGTGAATAAATTGAACAGTGGAATATGATAGATAAATTATATATGCTTGGAAAAATTAATTACATTTAAATATAGGTTTTACCATATTTATCACAAACAATACCGATAGTTCAAAAAATTCAATACTAATACTAACGCTAATATTAACACTTAATGTAGTTTCACCGTTTTATAAATAGATCAAGTCTTTTTTTAAGTTATTATTATAGAAAGTCATTAAAGTGAAAATTATTTAAGATTTTTTCACAAGAAATGTTCCTAAAATAATTCCTATTTTCAGACTATCAAACAACTGATTTGATTAATTACCACGTTAACTCTAGTTACCTATTCCATTGTAATATTATTCAATTTAAAATTTAATTTGTAACGTTCCAGGGCTCGCTACCAACTGGTCACCGGGTATGAGGACCGCTTCTGGTCTGTGCAATATGGAACCAAAGACGTCAATGTCCAGTTTAGGTTCACCGAACCAGTCTCCTCAGGGGTCATCATGCGCAATCAGTCCCCAAAGCGTTTTCAGCAACGGTAGAGCCAACAGCGACGGTACCCTGAGTCCAAAGATGTCTCAATCGTACCAGCGATCATCACCAGTTAGTCACGATAACTGGTCAAGCGCACCGGGTGATGCCATCCAACAAGTCGAAAATATAGGTTTGAGACAGACCAACGGTCAAGACAGGACGCCGGCTGGCTGGTCCTACAACGAAACTCCCATGTATTGCTAAAAAACACTTAAGCTTTGTCGGAAAAAAATTGATCCCACCGAATGCAGGGCTCACGTTATTTTTCTAAAAACCGCGCACGTGGTAAAATCATTCTTTTTTTTTTGGTTTCGGGAAATATATCTTTCAGTCTCAATAACAACATCCGCTTGTCTATCAACTACTCTGTTTTGTGTTAAAACCGCTTCCTTTTCATCTTAGCAGGAACACAATGCGAGTCAAAGAAAATATCAATGTATCAAGCCAATATCGGAAATTTGATTTTCTATTTAGCTGTACATAAAAAAAATTCACAATAAAAAACTTTTGTAACTTTTTTCAGAAAAACTTTGCGTTGTATTTAATTTCTTAACGGCTTAAAGAACTACGCAAATACTCTATGTAAAAAAAATATATTTAAATAATAACTTGAACGTTGTGTCGCTGCAGTGCAAATGGTATAAGTTATTTTAATAAATATTTTCATTTGGTGTTAATTTATTTTAAATGTGTTATTATTTCATTTTACTTATATAACTTATAAACTAGGTACGAAAATTAAATTAAAATTCTAAAAAAGGCGAAATTTTATGCTACATAATTTTACATTTAAATTTAACATTAATTTTTTTAAATTTGATATTTTTCGTGGATTGATATTTTGGAATTTAAGGGGGAAGAATACAGTAAAAGCCTCTTTTTCGTTCAAGCTGAGCGTTTCTGTTTTAACAATTACATAATTGAATTATATTTTTATTATTAGGCTGAACCTTCCTCTAGTGCTTAAAATAATTTTGATAATTCTAATATTAATAGTTAACGAGATATAAGTTCCTAACTAAAGGGTAGTTTGGGCGCTTGCTCAACTTGTTTAGCTCCGGGGTCCGAATTAAATCGAAATAACTTAATTACTTTTAAATTTAATATTGTAAAAATTATTTTAGGCACTAAACAAGAGGCTGTTTTACACTTCAATAATAATTTTATAAGTTAAAATACAAAATTAAAAGAGTTCAGCTTGAAATAGCGCGAAAGTAGACAATGGCCACTGTAGTCTTCCCCCTTAATATTATATTTCGACTAAATTAAATTTAACTTCTGAGAAACAACAGCTAATTTATACGTTATACTTTTACAAATACGATTACCAAATTTAATTTAAACTCTGCAATTTATCAGAATTAATATTTTTCGTAGCTCGATTAAAATCCCCATTACAAATTACAAATGAGACAATGCTGACAACCCTGAAACTCATTGCCTATTAATAAACGTTATAATCTAAATATTTATGCCTTAAACTGATATATATTATTCTCTTCAAAATTAGTTTAGGGGGAGGCCTCGGTCATTTTTTTGTCGCGCACGCGCCCGGGCAATTGGCTAATGAGACGGTGTTGACAGACAGTGGGGTAACATTGACTTTTTCGGTGGGGGTTCAGGGGCCCCTCATCCCCGAGCGCTCACGGTCAGCGCGCGGAGTGGAGGCCAAATTAAAAAGTTACCCCCGGTCGCAAAAACGGTAGGCCCGTCACGAAATAAAGAATTTCGTGAGTCTAGGCCCCGAGAAACATTTTTGCACCCGCGAAAGACGATACCGTCGTTGGGAGTTCGAAATGTCTTCGCCAAATTGGCTTTGACTTCTAGACCGTAATTTTTAACGGAGCTTTTAGCACTCGAGACCTTTGGGTCCGCGGAAAGTCTTCGCTAACCGGATAATTAAATCAAAGGCTGTATCGGGGTTAGTACGCCAACGCCTAAGGTGTCAGGTAATCGGAGCGGCGCCGAGGCGAGCGGGCATAGACGGAACCCTAATAAAGACAGTCTTGACCTCTAAGTCACCCTGATATTGTCCAGATTTCCCAATGCAGGGGGAGAAAGGACCGCCAACGATGTTCCAACGTTGCCTCCCAGATTGCTCGTGCCAAGTTCCATCTTTCTAAAGGCAACTTATTATTGTCGAGAAAGCCAGCGAAAAACGTATTTTGAAACATACTGACGATAAATTTTATACCACTGAAAAAAAATATTATCGATAGATTAATTATATCTCTGAGAAAGTGGATTTATAAGGTTACGTGCCAAGAATGTATTCGGAAAGAAGCGAGAATACGCAGCTTGCACCCTGTTCGCTTCATGATTTCCCCCGTGATTACAGGAAGAAAAACCACGCCCCCTTCACATTTCCTAGCGTAATTTCCCCCCCTTTCTCTTGGTAAGGGGGAAAGACACTCCGATACGATCGCAAGTCCTTTCTCCGTGCAGGTGGATAATATCTTCCGGGAATCATGGAAACTGGCTTTAGTTGAAGTTAAATATTCTCTGTTAACCCGTATACATTCGTGGACATACTGTACGAGCTCTTCTTCGCTATAACCAGTACTAGCATAAGTAACATAATATAAATAAGTATGTCATTAGACGCTTAAATAAAATCTGTTCAGTGATTTTACTAGAAATAGTAATACAGAGAGCCAGTGTGTGTCAGAATTTATAGCCCGGTGTACCTAGTAACAGAGACCATACCACCGGAGGTCTATCATCATAGTGCCCTACGCCAGCGTCCACAAGCCCGGACAGGTGACAAATCCAGCATGGGTAGTAGTACCCTACTACTGATGGTCGCACCTTTGACGCGAGCTACTCAACCCAGCAGAAGGTGCAGCAATGGTTGGACCATTTCCCACTTCGCACACAGCAGTGAGCCAGGACATACTTTTAAAAGCGTGATATTTTAGAGCGCGTGCTGCTTAATATATTTCAACATAGAAGGGCTCGTTCAATTTCGCACGCGCCTCCTGAAAGAAAAATTGCTCACGCGCTATAAAATTTAGCCTTACAAATAAAATTAACAGAAACGTGACTATTTTATTCAGTGACTCGCGCATGCGCGTATGGGAATAAAGGAAAAGAGCGGAATTTATTGAAGCGCCTATTAGGAAAAACTTTCACCGAACTGATTGTTAGAGCTATTGCGCACCTATAGCAGCTACAAAAACAAGGAGAACGCAGCTAGCCTTTAAAAACGCTAACGCAGTGTTGTGTACAAATATCATTGGACGAACCTTTACGCTGAATGTTTTACGGGCGGGGGGAAGACAATTTCCGAATTTTCCCCTTCCGACGGCAGCAGTCCCTAAAGCGTCTAACCAATGAAAACTGTACACAAGAAAATTAACCACTTTTGACGGGTTGCGTTCTCCTTGTGTGGGGTGCTGCGTTTGTTGCTCCTAGTCAGCACAGAGCACCCTAGTGTCTAAATATACTTTACCAGTGCGAGTTCAACTCGGAGCTTGGTGAGAATGTCAGGGTTGAAAAAAATGTTCGGTGAATAAATTAGCATTAAAACAATAGGAAGTGTCATACTTAGGGTTATTATGTTACTTATGATACTAGTCATCACGATAGTAGAATTGAAACGAAATAGTCATCAGGAAGGGACCTAGAGATATTTCATGTTTTTTGACTGCGTAACATAAGCAACGTGGGAACTTCGACTTAAAACAAGGAAAGACGTCGCTTATCGCCGATAATTTTACGAGTTTTCGCCCACCGATATTTTTAATCATGGCTTCCGTCGTATCTCTGTCTTTCGATAACTGTGACGTAAAAATATATTTCCTATGTCTAGTCAATGCATACGTGACAAAATTGGCGAGCGATGACACCCCTTCTGTGGTTTTTAGTTCACTCTTAATTAATCCGTTCGCCGCGTTCGGTGCTAGCTAGGCCTCGCCTTGAAACGACGGGCATGCCATTATTTCATTTCACAGACCACAAGGCAAAGAACACCACGCAATTTTGCGAAGCGAATGATCATGTGACCACCATCATGGCCGACATCAATTCGTTACCGTGGCGACACCACGCGATTGGGCGATGCCAAGAATCATGTGACCACAATTGGCGTCTTAATGTCATGGCCGATATAAATTCGTTACCATGGCGACACCACGCAATTGGGCGATGCCAAGAATCATGTGACCACAATTGGCATCTTAATGTCATGGCCGATATAAATTCGTTACCATGGCGACACCACGCAATTGGGCGATGCCAAGAATCATGTGACCACAATTGGCGTCTTAATGTCATGGCCTATATAAATTCGTTACCATGGCGACACCACGCAATTGGGCGATGCCAAGAATCATGTGACCACAATTGGCGTCTTAATGTCATGGCCGATATAAATTCGTTACCATGGCGACACCACGCAATTTCGTGATGCCAAGAATCATGTGACCACAATTGGCGTCTTAATGCCATGGCCGACCTAAATTCGTTACCATGGCGACACCACGCAATTTGGCGATGCTAAGAATCATGTGAACACAATTGGCGTCTTAATGCCATGGCCGACCTAAATTCGTTACCGTGGCGACGAACATAGATCCCACTCACGAGCAAGTTACGAATAAAGGTTCCATATTAATCAAAAGTTTTTTCTTCGCCGTTTTTGCGTCCGTTCCATCTAGCGCCTCACGAAGCCTTTGAGAGCGACTCGCTAGAGGGCGTATTTAGTAGTTATAATGATATCGTTGTAAGTACAAAGAAAAAACGAAGTCTAGTTGTACTTTTGTCCAAACTGCTTATTGCTTCGTCGTGAACTCCGCTTCACTCAAACATGAATCCAGTGAACTAAGTGCCTGTTGCAAAAGTATGTTTGTCTAGGATTTTACCAATATAACTTCTATGGTTGAATCCTCACCAAGCATACTTTTGAAACAGGCTTTAAAGTGTTGGCAAGAGTTCTGCTATAAGCAGGCAAGAGTTCTGCTATAAGCAGGCAAGAGTTCTGCTATAAGCAGGCAAGAGTTCTGCTATAAGCAGGCAAGAGTTCTGCTATAAGCAGGCAAGAGTTCTGCTATAAGCAGGCAAGAGTTCTGCTATAAGCAGGCAAGAGTTCTGCTATAAGCAGGCAAGAGTTCTGCTATAAGCAGGCAAGAGTTCTGCTTTAAGCAGGCAAGAGTTCTGCTATAAGCAGGCAAGAGTTCTGCTATAAGCAGGCAAGAGTTCTGCTATAAGCAGGCAAGAGTTCTGCTATACGCAGGCAAGAGTTCTGCTATAAGCAGACAAGAGTTCTGCTACAAGCAGGCAAGAGTTCTGCTACAAGCAGGCAAGAGTTCTGCTACAAGCAGGCAAGAGTTCTGCTATAAGCAGGCAAGAGTTCTGCTATAAGCAGGCAAGAGTTCTGCTATAAGCAGGCAAGAGTTCTGCTACAAGCAGGCAAGAGTTCTGCTACAAGCAGGCAAGAGTTCTGCTACAAGCAGGCAAGAGTTCTGCTATAAGCAGACAGCCAGAAAAGATAGAGGAATATTGTTTAATCTATGCAAGTTGTTTGGGAGTTTGGTAATCCATTTTCAATTTGAACTTATTAGGCCTTTTTGTAACTCCAGTAGGCAAGCAGTCTAGTCCTGTCTTTTACTGGGGCCTCCACTGGTATCAATATTATAGACTTATGGTGATACAATCACGACCTAGTTTTATTTACTGAGAACGAACTAATAGACCTGATAACAAAAGTGCCTAGGTCAGACAGAAATTATTAATTCAAATTGAAACAGTAACAGTTGGGACTTGTATTACAATAATCTTCTCCAACCATACTTATGTACTGGCAACAAGTCAAAGCGGAAAGTATGGATTGGCTCCGTATGATCCTAACTTTCGGTACTTCCTGCCATCCTCCTTGGATCCCCGTGGACGTCGAGGTGAATTACGGATGGCTCCGCTCGCTAAATGCACCGCTTCCGATGTCGAACTACTTCAACGCTTCTTCCCCGAACTAGATAACATGGCGGATGGTTCCACATTCATCTACGACTCAAGCTACGTGGGTGCCGGTTTTTGCGTCCCTTTGAGACGATATTCTGGGCATCCCATTAGCGCGGTCGAATTGTTCGCGATTAATCAGGCGGTTTTGTACACGCGCACTCATAGAGTATAGTTTCAGTTCGTAGCTTTGGCTATGGTCGCCATTTTGTGCGGGATTTTTTCTCTATGGGAAAAAGCATAGGTGACGTCGTGTCACGTGATACTGAAATCACTGTATAGTCTAGGTGACTTCCTAATCTACTCGAACTCTTAAGGCTAGTTCCCACTTGACGGATTTTCGAGACGAATAAAATTTTAGCGCTATGAAAAAAGACGCGTTTTTTTTTCGTTCGCTGGGGAAGCGGTTCTCACTTTAGCGCGAAAATTTAAAAACGCCGAAAACAACTCGTGCGGGTTTTTAGTAGTGTTTTAGGCCTAACATAAAACAACAGTTCAAAATGAACCAAATGGATGTTCCTGTTGATAATTTCAATAAATAAATGATTCTATTCGTGAGCTAATTACCTTTACTTCAGTATCTTGGTCAAGTTGGCTTAATAAGTGACCGACGGGAGCGGAATAGATCGAGGGAACGCGTTTTCTGATTGGCTGAAGCTTTTTATCGCCAAGGTGTGAAGGTCAAAAAAAAGAACATTCGCTAGATACCGCGGAGACGCGACTTTAGTGGCGAATTTGAAAAAAATCGCAAATTTTATTCGTGAGCGTAAATTTTCAACGCGAAAATTGTTTTTTTCGCTAAGTGGGAACTAGGCTTAAGACGGCTTTAACTATGATAATAATAATAATAATAATAATAGTACAAGCTTGATCCATATCGCGATCTAGAGGTCGGGGATGGTTAACTTTTATTCAATAGATAAAGCTCTCAAAATTATCCGTAAAACGTTTTGATCAAGTAATTTATATTCCTGTATTATCCGAATAATTTTTTTGATAAATTAGTAAAATTAATCGGAAAAACGACGTTTTTTTCGATAAAAAGCTCAAATTTTACGAATAACACTTTTTTTTTAAATTATTTTCCGAAATATTAACCGGTAAATTTCTTTGTTTACATTTTTTCCCCGAAAAAAATCAATTTAATCATGGATAATGATTAGCCGTCACCGACCCCTATCGCGATCGGCTGGCAGTGCTACGGTTGCCCAGATGGCAGGACTCACTATTATCACGTTTCAGTTGGCCTTTCTATAAAATAACATTGGCATTCTTGTTTAGATGTATCGAGCGCGTCACTCGTGACGTAGAAGTGACGTTTCACTACGATAGCCAATAGACGCTAGCATAAACCCTATTTATGTCTTATTCAACTTGTTTTCAGTTCCAAGCGCGGGTCTTGGTATTTTAGCGTAAATGGGCTCGCGCGATTTCCCGCGTGCTCCCTGAAATAAAAAAATGCACGAGCCTTTTACGCTAAAATATTAAAGAGTGCGTGGAACATTTAAACAAGTTGAACAAGACAATTAAAATTCGACGAGTCGCCCTTTTAATAAAGATCTACCCTTCAAAACTGAACTGAACTCCTACGTATCTCGTGACGAAAACGATACATTAAAACAAGTTCGACAAGCGTAATGACTATAGAAAGGCTTATTGTGATCGGACACTGCTATTTCGTTTAAAATTGAGAACAAATACTTCGTGCAGAGGTTGTTGTAACAATCAAACTGAAACATTAAGTCACTTGCGCTGCGGTGGCCGCTCTTGTACTCCTTAATCGTTGCGTGGCCTGTTTACTTCTGACATGTCGGGATTAAAGACGGCTATCTAACAAGGTGAACTCCCTGCAGGGATGTATTTCCGCCTAGGCCTAGGCCTAGGGGCCCATCCTTGGAAGGGACCCTTCAGCTAGGAGCAACAAACAGCACCCCACACAAGGAGAACGCAACCCGTCAAAAGTCGCGCATTTTCTTGTGTACATTTTTCATTGGTTAGCGCCTGCTACCATCGGAAGGGGAAAATTCGGAAATTGTCTTCCCTCCCGCCCGTAAAACGTTCAGCGTAAAGGCTCGTGACGCTCGTCCAATGAAATTCGTACGCAACCCTTCGTTAGCGTGTTTAAAGGCTAGCTGCGTTCTCCTTGAGTTTGTTGCTCCTAGCCTCCAGTGACATTAAGTACCATTAACGAAGGCATGGACCTATAATATCAATCTTAATTAAAATTTTAGAAATTGCTAGGTTGAACTGCGTTGAAGATTTTGTTTTACAATTACCAAAATTTACTATATTTCTAAAACGTTATCCAGGATCTCTAAGCCCGGAACTGACTCCCTGCCATCACTGACCTTTGTACTCTACTGCGTGCTGTGCATATTAGATAATTCCGGTCTCTTCTTTTATTTTTGTACAACTGTTATTTAGATTCAATTGTCATTATTTATTGCTGTCACTACATGTACCTTGCTGATAATGTTGTGAAGGCAACGCTGCCACATACACCAAATAAAAAATTTATTATAAAAAAAGTTTTGACAAAATAATAGAGAATTTAACAACTAATCTGCTATTTCAAATTAAAAAGTTATTTTAGTTCATCGAAATATCGCCATTATATCCTCTACGACTTCTATTTAAAGTAACTATCGCTCGCCAGGTACTCCTACTTTCTGTTGAACCTGGTGGCAAAAAATTGAAGAAACGTTTCTTACTACCGATACTAGATGGCGCTATACAATTAGAAATTGGATAATTACGCTTAATAGGCGAGTTTAGGCATATATCATTACATGCTAGCATTACTCGTACGTTATCAGTAACCTAAATATGTTATGGATTCTATGCAAAATTAACACTACTACTTAATTAAATCAACATTAAATACCAATTGTAGAATTCCTTTAAAGGGACACGAAATTATTTGAAAAATTTGTTACAAGTTTCAGTTAGTTTCTCTCATTTCGCACGTCGTAGTAGCAACAAAAATTTGGCATTTTTCAAGCCCTAATTGAGAAATTCAAATGATTCGGTAGCGAATTGGCTTTAAATTGAAAAAGCAGACAAAAAAGAACCAATTTTATGACCTAAATACTTGTAGTTTGATTTGGCTCTCCTTATCTTTCCTCCATTTGTTCTACCAATTGCTTTGTGGCGCCTTCTTTTGTCCAAGATAACAAACTGGTAGCAAATTTTTTTTTAAGTTCAAATCTCGATAGCGGCATTGAGAACAGAAGGAACGCTTGCGACATCTAGCGCGTCAAATAAGCTGTAGTTTCATAGATAATTTAAAATATTAAGAATGTTTAAAATCTTGTAAAACAAAATTTATGAAATTTGAACCTAAATTTAAACTTTTAATATAGATTTTGATGACGGATTAGTTGTATTTATTTATAATATTGCGGATAACACAGAAGAGCTACTGCCATCTATAGGTTTTAATATATAAAGAGAACACCCGTTAGTTGCCAATACCACAAATAGATGGCGCACGTCGCTCTTGTACTTACGCGCTTCTTTCAAAAGTTAATCAATTATTGGATCAAGAAATGTTTGGTTTGACGATTAATCAAAATGAAGCTTTAATAGAAATCAGAATGTTTATTAATAATAGAAACAAAGTGGCTATTTTAAAATCTCTTAAATTATTCTGGACCATTTAATAAAGCATTTGTCTTCTTTTTTATAAAATGTATGAAAGCATTAAGCTTGTGGTTTATAAAGCTTCTTTTTTTTAGTAGGTTATTGATGATTTTTAAAACATTTTGGATCCAAGATGGCAGATGCCTAAGGGGAAAAAGGTTTGTTTTGTGGAAATTGGAATCATGCTTTGATAAAATTACAACTCTATTTGCATTTTCATTTATTGAAGTACATTGCCTAATTTTTAGTTTAGATCAGTCATCTTGAATACAAGATGGCGCCGTTAAATTTCAAATCACAATGGAAAATTATATTTTCAACTTATAATAGTTCAAATAGAGGTTTAAATTAATTCCGAGGTGCTTTTATTAACCACCAGGTTAACACGTTAATTTTTCATATTTATATTAGATCACCTAATTTTATATTTTTGCCATCATGTTTAACCAAACCATCATGTTTAATTACCTAGTTAAAAAAAGTACTAGCAATGCTAGCAGACGATATTTCGATGTAGAAACACTTAAAGATTAATTATAGAGACCTTAGAGTGTACAGCCATGCATTTTGAATCCAAGATGGCGGCCATTTTACTTTTCCATTGCAATAATGTAACGTAGCACTTTCGTAGCACTTTTTAGTAGTAGCATATGTAGTATGCCCCTGTATAACATAAAAAAAACCCCAAGTCAATTAGAAATCAGATGGAACGTAGAATAAGTGGACTTTAAAGAAAAAATTATCATTCTCCATGTACTTTTAAAAAGGTTACCATGGAAACGTCATAATCTTTTGAAAAAGCGTTTTTCGTCACGGAGTTGGAAGTGACGTAATTTACGTTATATCCCGTAAACAATTTCTCATTAACGAAAATGCATTATGGGTGATTATGTTACAAAAGACAATGGTTATTATTGTTCTAATTCTGCGATTATTTTCTAGCTAGAATTCTAATCAACTACACAAGCTTTTCACGTATTGAGAATGAATCTCCCCCGCTGGTCCCAGATGGGGAGATTTTCTAAATTAAGATTCCACAATTTTCTTTCCGTCCTCTCAGCAGCAGCGCAGGCAGTTGGGCTTTCTGTTGCCACCAATTTCTTCGCTTTCATTTTGCGTCTCTCTGATATCTTTACAAGTCTATAAAGTACGGAGTAGTCGAGCCAGCTTTTATGAGTAATCTTGGCCTACTTTGGTTCGTTTTAAATGATCCGTTCTTTAGCTGCCATTGATCATAGACCAGAACAGAACGCGCCATTTCTTAAAATAGAATCTTTGCGTCTTCTTAGGAAAGGAAAGATATTGTCTACAAATATAACGCGGTATAACTCATATATGGCTAATTGATTCTGCATTAAACTTATATTTCGCGAGTGCAGCTGTGGAGCTTCAACCTTCGCCGCTAGTGGCGTGACCGAGCTTGAATTCCACCGTTGCCTACGTTATAAAAGCTATAGTGCACGATAAATTTATTTAATTGAAGCTCGTCAATTCTGACCACTAGGTTCTTTCGTATCTGGACACCGTTGCCTAGGCAACGGTAAGGTTTCGAGAGTCAAGAGCCTTTAAACATGTGACGTTGCAAACTGTTGCATTATAGCCAATTTGGGATGGAATTTACGATTTTTAGCTTCTTTTAAGAAGTTTACTCATGTTTCAATAATTAAAAGCAAACCTTCAATTTTCCGTATTTTTCCGAAAAATAAAATTTATTCCATGATTAGTCTAGTATTGTTTGCAAATTTAAATTAGCGGTATTTTCGCCTCATTTTTTCGAATTTAAAAGTAAAACTAAACCTCTAGACTAGCTTTAAACTGATTAATAATGTAACACTTTTAATGTTTTGTAGTATGTTTACTGTTATTAGACATTTTATATCGATAAAAAGTTAAAAACGTTAAAAACCCTTAAAAAATAACTTATGTTTAAATTTTTTATTTTTCCGGAAATTTAACAACACTACTTCAATTAGTTTATAACGAATTCACGGATCAAGAATTTGTTCCACGGGTAGACTTGAAAACAAGAATTTGTTCCACGGGTAGACTTGAAAACAAGAATTTGTTTCACGGGTAGTCTTGAAAACAAGAATTTGTTTCACGGGTAGTCTTGAAAACAAGAATTTGTTTCACGGGTAGTCTTGAAAACAAGAATTTGTTTCACGGGTAGTCTTGAAAACAAGAATTTGTTTCACGGGTAGTCTTGAAAACAAGAATTTGTTTCACGGGTAGTCTTGAAAACAAGAATTTGTTTCACGGGTAGTCTTGAAAACAAGAATTTGTTCCACGGGTAGACTTGAAAACAAGAATTTGTTCCACGGGTAGACTTGAAAACAAGAATTTGTTTCACGGGTAGTCTTGAAAACAAGAATTTGTTTCACGGGTAGTCTTGAAAACAAGAATTTGTTTCACGGGTAGTCTTGAAAACAAGAATTTGTTTCACGGGTAGTCTTGAAAACAAGAATTTGTTTCACGGGTAGACTTGAAAACAAGAATTTGTTTCACGGGTAGTCTTGAAAACAAGAATTTGTATCACGGGTAGTCTTGAAAACAAGAATTTGTTCCACGGGTAGTCTTGAAAACAAGAATTTGTTTCACGGGTAGTCTTGAAAACAAGAATTTGTTTCACGGGTAGTCTTGAAAACAAGAATTTGTTTCACGGGTAGTCTTGAAAACAAGAATTTGTTTCACGGGTAGTCTTGAAAACAAGAATTTGTTTCACGGGTAGACTTGAAAACAAGAATTTGTTTCACGGGTAGTCTTGAAAACAAGAATTTGTATCACGGGTAGTCTTGAAAACAAGAATTTGTTCCACGGGTAGTCTTGAAAACAAGAATTTGTTTCACGGGTAGTCTTGAAAACAAGAATTTGTTTCACGGGTAGTCTTGAAAACAAGAATTGATTTCATGGGTGGTATTGAGAACAAGTAATTATTCCACGAGCAGTCTTGACAACAAGTATTGATTCCAATGTTCAGTCTTGACAACAAGAATTGATTCCAATGTTCAGTTTTGCCAACAAGTATTAATTCCAGGGACAATTTTGCCAACAAGTATTTATTCCATGGACAATTTTGACAACAAGTATTAATTCCATGAACAATTTTGCCAACAAGTATTTATTCCATGAACAATTTTGCCAACAAGTATTTATTCCATGGACAATTTTGACAACAAGTATTAATTCCATGAACAATTTTGCCAACAAGTATTTATTCCATGAACAATTTTGCCAACAAGTATTTATTCCATGGACAATTTGGACAAGAAGTATTTATTCCATGGGTAGACAGAAATAAGAGCTAGTTTTGGACGACATCGACCAACCATAGTGTATCCAACTTACAAGGAGAGTACCCGAATTGTTTATTGTCGATTTTGTTCAAAGTCGGGCGTAATGTAGACCAATATGAGTCTTGAGATATGAAATTTCCCAAAAGGAGACGTTGCACTACCCATTCGTTTTGCTATAGCAACCGAAAATGTTTTGGATCACTTAAAACGATAAAATCTCCATTTAAAAAAGCATGGGATTTTCTCGGTTTCACAGGGTCCTAGCTACGAAAATTTTGAAAATTTTTGAAAATCACGAAATGTGTAATTTGGACCACATTTAGGTAAATTTCATCAAGTTTGGGTAAATTGAAACATTTTTAGGGTAAATTTGTAACTAATTTTGGGTAAAATAAGGGAAAAATCTTATTTTGGTTGTAAGTGGTCAAAAACATTTTCGGTTGCCATGGCAAAACGAATGGGTAGTGCAACGTCTCCTTTTGGGAAATTTCATATCTCATATAGGTCCACATTACGGCCGACTTTGAACTAAATCGGCAATAAACACCTCGGGTACTCTCCTTGTTAGTTTACACTAGTGCGCGCCAAAATGCTTTTTACACATAAAAAAGTTTGTGTAAGGCAAAGTTTAGAAACGCGAGCTAGTGGAGACAAAGACTTAATTACGTCGACGCTCGCCATCGAGAGACAACTACCAGGTTCACACTTAAACCTATAGAGTAGTAGCACTCCGTAGCTTTGGCCATGGCCGCCATTTTGGTCGCAAATTTTTTAACTATAGGAAAGAGCATGGGCTACGTGCTAGGACGTCACAGTGCCATTACTCTATAATCGCTTGGTTTTGAAAACTAGTTATCTAAAACCAAGCAATTATAGGGGTAAGTGAAATTGCTCGTATTTTCAAAAATAATGGGAATAAAATTCTAAATAATGTCAAAAATATTACTGTATGTAGAGTAAACATGATTAACTAATAGTTTTGGGATACAGTTAAGTATTTTCAAAATTCTGGTCATCATTTGAAATGAGAATAAGCCTTGGCTATAAGCGAACCAGGGTGAAGCAATTTCGCACGTGTGAACCAAGAATTATCATCGGTGGTCAAAACTGGCATTCAAACCGACCTAAACTGGGTTTTAAGCACTAGTGTGAGCGTGGATCATGTCATTTTCTATATTGGTTAATTTAGGTAAGACTTAGATTTAGGTTAAGATTAGGTTAAATTAGGTTACTATTTGATAACGAAGGTCTTTTGGTTGAAAAATTACTTTGAGCAATGAATCCTTGCTACTTTTAGTTACTCATCGCCATCGCGCCGTTTTGCACTAGTGAAAACGAAGCTTTATGCCTAACGGATATTTTTGCGTCAAAACTGTAGCCGCGTTCTTGCCCATTTGAAAAACGAAAGCCTGCTTTGACCTAGGAGCAACCAACACAAGGAGAACGCAGCTAGCCTTTAAACACGCTAACGAAGGGTTGTGTACGAATTTCATTGGTCGAGCGTCACGAGCCTTTACGATGAACGTTTTACGGGCGGGGGGAAGACAATTTCCCAATTTTCCCCTTCCGACGGCAGCAGGCGCTAAAGAGTCTAGCCAATGAAAAACGTACACAAGAAAATACACGACTTTTGACGGGTTGCGTTCTCCTTGTGTGGGGTGTTGTGTTTTTTGCTCCTAGCTTTGACGAACCAATAGGCGATATTATAAAGTCAGATATGCTTGCTCAACTTGTTAAAATGGGATAACGAAATAGTACAGTTAAAGCCTACGGATGAATTCATAGGCTCTTTGGTGGGAAAGCTAATGGAACCATAGTGGAAGGTGGCCTTTCCCATCAAAACAAGAACGCCACGTTACTTTATTATCTCGCCTATTGCGTCCATTAAAGGGCAACGCAAGTGACCATGCAGGGGGGTAAATTATCTTATAGATAAAAAAAACGACTGCGCATGCGCTATCTGCCATAGCCTTTCCCTCTGTAAAAAAACCATAACCATATTTGATGAATTTATTTTGTATAAATGCGCCTCTCGCGGTTTTTACGCAAAATCCATGCATTCTTTAGTCGCGAAAATGGCCGAGGAAAGTGAAGTCTCCGTGCTTACCGACAAATCGGATCCTAAACTTCTACAAAATAAATATAATAAAAAAATATAAATATTATGTCGGGGTATAATGGTAGGGAAATTGTTAAGGGAGACGGGATATAGGAGTGTGTGTGCTGCGTACCTGAACCTGTACGACTAGCTCCTCCTTGTCTCGACGTGATGGGTTTATAACCCTTTGTCGGGCGTAAACTGAACTAAAGAACTAAAGAACTGGTGTTGAATTTTCTTAATCCAATGTGAGGCTAGCGGCAGAGATTTACCGCGTCCAAGGCCTAATGTTTCAACTTCGATTATTAAAAATATTCAATTCACAAATAATTTTATTCCAAAACATTGTTAAATCGAAAATATCAAAGTCCAACTCTCGGAAACTAACCCAGTTCTTTTCTTCATAATAAATAAATTAAGCTAGGCCTAAATTCCTGGGTTCGTTGATTGCGAGCTAACTCACGTCGTCAGCGAAGAAAATCGAAAAATTCGCGAATGAGAGCGAAATTGCGCCACGTGGCTACACCAAGGAGAATAAGGCTTTCGTGCTGTATAAAAACATCCTTGGAAAACCTACTTACGGCTTGTTGAAGAAAACATAGTTCCCCCCCCCCTGCATGACCACTTGCGTTGCCCTTTAAGTGAGTGTTGAACCAGGTATGTTTGAAATTGCATTGCAAAGGCGGGCCAACATTTTTACGAGAGTGGGGACAAAAACCATCTTATAAGCACGACCTTGTTAAATAGGCTGCGTCCGAAAAATGCCAAGAGTAAAAAAAAACAAAAACACAAAGCTGTCGCTCATTTAGTCAACCTGACAGCTTGACTAATATTGCGACACCGTAAGAGTCCGTCAGTGGCTAATAAGTATACTGTGTGAAATACAACTCTAACCTGAGAAAAAGTAGCGGGTGCAGCGCCCCGCGGTGAAATAGAAGCGAGGCAAGTCGCCCCTGTATTCGAAGACAGCCTAAACTGGTAACCGATTAAAGGAAATACTGTCTCTTGCGTTGCCGGTTTGGTTACGTAGGGGAAAGCTGCGTCATCAATCTACCTATCTTAATACATAGTTTGCATTTCTACGTTATCAATGACGCCGTTCCAAGTATAGATAAATGTACCAAGAATAAATATGTAATTTGAGTAAGAATCAACCGTACAAGGCCGCTATTTTGCAGGTGTTTATTTCCTAGTTAAACGCGAGGTTTAACACTTTTTATCGACTGTTTGCGGATTTTAATTATTTTCAAATGATTAAGCCTTTAGTGGCCAATGTGAAGAATAGCCCCCCCCTATTATTTTCGTTTTTTTTTCGATTTATTGGTAGCAATTTTTACGCTGAATTTAATGGTGTATTAATTATTATCCGCAAACATGTAAATAAAAAGTTATCGGGAATGTGATTTTTCACTGGTATTATCCTGAAATTTCACTGGCTGTTCTACCCCGAGATAGAGTAGGACACATGAAAACAAACTTTCATTTTGGTCTATACTAATTGAATATCAATCAATTATTTGGGCCAATGTGAAGCATTGAACATCAATTAACTATTTTAGTTATTCGCGTATTTGGACAATACTTGATGCGTCAGGCTTGGTGCTGTCCTCTAGGTTGCGTTATAGTTGGCCCATAGCTTTTTTTAGTATGGGGTTGGGGAGGCGCTGCGCGCCCCTAGCGCTCGAGCGAAGTGAGTGCGCGGCGCCGTTAGGCGCCAATACTTAGAGTACATTCGACGTTGTATAAGTCAACATCACAACATCACACAGAAGTCATAGTATGGTTAAAAAAAAACCTAAAATGCGTTGAAATACGATAAAAATTCCCAACCCTTAAAAGTTAGTACTGTAAAATATTATTGTTATATTCGAATTGGCTTGTTATCGAAATTTTATTAACGAGGACGTGTTTTGTCGTTAGGGGAGAGATGTGTAAAATATTATTGTTATATTCGAATTGGCTTGTTATCGAAATTTTATTAACGAGGACGTGTTTTGTCGTTAGGGGAGAGATGTGTAAAATATTATTGTTATATTCGAATTGGCTTGTTATCGAAATTTTATTAACGAGGAGGTTTGATTTTTATAGGGAGATCGGCGCGTGTGGATTTATGTAAAACGTGGTTAAGTTTTGAGCGCATGCTCTTTTGTTTTTGAAAAATGCGGCAGTTGTGTTTTGAAATATAAAAAGGGATGTTATGATATTTTTTACTGTTGGAATAAGAATAAAGTTTGGAGAGAGTTAAATGTTTTAAGCTCATTTAAACCCACACCCGAGTAATAATATTACAGTACTGTTCTGCATTTCAGCCTTTTCCTTTTTCGTCATCAGTCCTACGTTCTCCAAAACGTATTAAAATCTAGAAATTTAAAGAATCGTCCTCCTCATCAGTGCTTCGTCATCAAATAAACAAACAAATCTCGAAATATGTCGTATTTCCCGTTGTAAAAATTGCTGGCAAGTAACAATTTTACATTGATCATATCTTTTAAACATTAAATTGCGGTTAAAACTTTTTGCATTGTTAAAAAAACCCGTTCTTTGAGGTACATATCATTAACATATTCAGTTCACACCCAAATCCCTTATTTGTAAGAGTTAAGTATAGTCTACACTACCACTACAAATTTCATTTTCAGTATAACTCTTTAGTACACACCAAACATAAATTTTGATTTCACGTGTCCTGCTCTATCTCGGGAGAAAAAGTATAGAACTCACATTAAACTATTGTCGAAAATGCATTGAAATTGACGGTTTTCAAAACGCGTTAACTTATCTAATTCTCATTTGCGGAAACTAAAAAAAAATCCTTCGTACTCCTTACACACTGGGCTTTCATCTAAGAAAATAAAAAACCAAAAAAGGAGGGGGGGGGGGCTGTTCTTCACTTTTGCCAATTTAGTTTCGCGTAAAAAAATGGTTAAATGTCTGGTTAAATATTGTTCGAGTAGTTCAATTAGAAAGGGAGACCGAAAATTGTCATTTAATTCGGTACCGAAGGTAATTGTAAAAGGGATTACCGCAAAGGCCTAATTTAACAAACTTTGTCAAATTCTTTTCCTATTTTATTTAAATAACCCGGGTTAAAAATCTTATCTGGTTTTGTTTAGGGCCTATAACGATATTAAAAAAAAATTTAAAGCATAGATTTAATTTTGTGGCTTTGATGAGATTACAAAATGGATACCTATTTTGTAGCTACACGCGAAAGAGTTTGAATTTTTGATCTACCCTCCCGGTTTCCATGGAGACCATAGGCCGTTCCCTAAGGTGCAAACTATGAATGTGTTAATCGCTTAAAGGCCTAGGTTTTTTTCGGCCTGTCCCTATTTAAATTAACTTAGTGGAGCACAAATACCCTGGTGGTAGGCACACCGCTATAACATGTTGGCCTAATTTAAAGGGGGATAGGCAGAAGAAAACCTAGGCATTGTAACCCGGCAACCTGAATTAATAGCCTTAAATGTCACTAAATGAGTTAGGCCTAAGGTGGTGTTGATTTTTCAAAAAATGTTTGGAAATACCATCATATATTCATTTTTTTAAATTATTTTATCGGGAAAATCAATATGTGAATATCCTGATTCTATATCTATAGATATTTTAATCAGCTAGGCCATAAGTTAATGATACCATATTAACTTATGGCTAGGCTAATAACCAAGGCACCACATCAGGCCCAATCGAGTGCTCTGACATTCGTAAGAATCCCGTATCCACTAGAGTAATATTATTTTAGAAATCTTGAAATCAAACGGAAAATCCCGAAATCTGGGCGAAAATCAATTCCAAAATCTCGAAATTAGCCTAAAAAACAGAAATCACCGCGAAAATCGAAACTGAAATCTCAAAATTAGTTTCTGATTTCTGAAATCACTTTGATATTTAAAATCCCGTACGCCAAATTTGCAAATGTCAAACCCGTCGGACCCAAGTCATCTAGCGACTTTTTAATGCCTTTAAATTGAACCCAATTGAAACATTCTGTTAAAGCTTTTAACAAACAAAAAACGAATGAACAAAACTGAAGATATAGCAGCGGACAATCGAAGACGACGTATAGGGGTGCGCGAGGATATTAGAATGTTTGGGGGAGGTCGAAGGGGAGGCGCACGAAGAGCGAGAAGGAATGTGGGGTTTTGGAAATCGCCAAGCAGTCTGGGGCTTCTTATAAACACACGCGGTTCCTTGGGACCCAGCGCCGTTCGCATCGCTCGCGTACAGAAGGTTGGGGAGGGAATTGCCCCGAGGTCGGAGAGTAGTTGCGGAGGTCAAAGAAAGTTGTAAAGGGGAACTCGGGGTCGGGGGAGACGGAGGCCACCACATGTCGGAAACGGTACGTGTATAAATAGAGCTGGTGAAAAGGGAATAGGAGGAAGGGACCGCATCCAAGAAGTTCCAACAGCCCCAAGAACATTTTCGTTTTGAGAATGTCTAAGATCTTTTCGTCAACTTAGGAAGAGCTAAAAAGACTATTAGCTCTTTCGTCGAAAAGTCGTCTACAATCTACGACGAAATGGCTTCCAACTATGCCATCCCGCTGCTTCCTATCACCTAAAAGATCTAACAGCTATTTTCAACACGCGTTAAAAAGGTTCTAATTGTGTTTTTTTTCTTGGACACGGGATCGGCCATATGTGGACTTTCCAAAAATGGTCTAAATAGTCCGGTTAAAAACGATTCGTTTGATGGAAGCCGACGATAAATGGTTTTTTTTAAAGAAACACTGTCGTAAAAATGACGAAGAACAATGGACGTACTGTACAGATCGCAGGTTTGAAGCACGGGCCATGGGGTTTTTGGAGAAAAGATTTATGGTAACTTTCGTAATAATTTCCTCTGTCGAGTGTCGTAAAATCTTAAAATACAGTTTGGAATAGTGTTGTAAGTTGGAAAATTTCCCGCTCGGAACATTTTCCGGAAAATGACCGAGGCCTCTTTTCCGGAAAATTTTTCGAAAAAAATAAAAAAAGTTTTCATTTTGTGAATAGTCTAATATATTGTTTGCAAATTAAAATAAAGAGGTATTTTCACCTCATTTTTTCGAATCTGAAACTTAGTAAAACTAAACATCTAGACTAGTTTAAACTGATTAACAATATAACACTATTAATGTTTTGTAGTATGTTTACTGATATTAGACATTTTATATCGATAAAAAGTTAAAAACATTTTTTTCTGGAAATTTTTCCCATTTTATTTTTCCGGAAAATTAACAACACTAGTACTTTAGAAGCAAAGTTGACGAGCAAATGAAAAAAAAAATCATTGTGAAATTTTTTTGGTTAGTGTTGTTAATTTTCCGGATTGCAGAAAAATAAAAATTTTAAACACAAATTACTTTTTTAAGGGTTTTTAATGTTTTTAACTTTTTATCGATATAAAATGTCTAATATCAGTAAACATACTACAAAACATTAATAGTGTTACATTGTTAATATGTTTAAACTAGTCTAGAGGTTTAGTTTTACTTTAATATTCGATAATATTAGGTGAAAACACCGCTTTATTTAAATTTGTAAACAATATATTAAAACTAATAATGGAATGAAAACTTTTTTTAATTTTTTGGGAAAAATACGGTAAATGTTCAGGAAAAGAGACCTCGGTCATTTTCTGGGAAATTTTCCGACTTACAAACACTAGTTTTGGTCCATTGATTGTTCGAAAAAGCAATGGGAAATATCAAGATTTTTCTATTGTAAGTTAATCTAGACCACCTAGAGATTCGGTTACAGAGAGGGGCGAGTGAAGCGCGTCTCACTTTTGATACCAAAAAAATAAATTTGAAATACTAAATGATAAAATGGTTGGTCAATGCTTTCCACCTCCCACTCAAAGAGCACACATCGAATGCGGGACTCTTAATACCACCTACGCTCGTTTTTTTCTCAATTCGTCAACAATCGGTGAAACGCCCATTGTGCGATGGGAACTAGTCTATGTTTGTTCAAAGACAGAAAAATATCACTTCAACATTTCGAAGGAAAGTGAAGAATGAGAAATATGCGGGGGTGGAATAGCTGCCCTGGTCACGTACGGTACATTGATTGAAATGGACCGATTCCAAATTTGCTTAAAGGGAAACTAATGTTGTAAGTCGGAAAATGACCGAGGCCTTTTTCCGGAAAATTTTCCGTATTTTTCCGAAAAAGAAAAAAGTTTTTCATTCCATGATTAGTCTTATATTGTTTGCAAATTGAAATAAAGCGGTATTATCGCCTCATTTTTTCGAATCTGAAAGTAAAACTAAACCTCTAGACTAGTTTAAACTGATTAACAATGTAACACTATTAATGTTTTGTAGTATGTTTACTGTTATTAGACATTTTATATCGATAAAAAGATAAAAACATTTGCAACAGAAAATAAATTTATGTTTCAATCTTTTATTTTTACGATTTGCGGAAAATTTTCTGTATTTTTTTCGGAAAATTAACAACTCTAAGGGAAACACACATTTAGAGGTTCAATTTGAATGCTTTTTTTTCATTCCAGATGGCGCCAATTTAAACGGTAGAAGTGCCTATTTATTACAAAAACAACTACTTTTACGATGTGTTAAGTTTAAAATAAATAAAAGTTCAACAGAGTATTTAAAATATACCTCAAATGAGGTTACCGATTCACAAATTGCTTAAAGCAAGTGTCGGCTCTAGGTGAAGTAGCTCTTTTTGCAACAGATGTCGCTAGCGTCGAAATCAAAACAAGATGCTGAAGCTACACTTTGACTCAAAAGGCGGGACATAAAAGTATGCTTCGCGTTGATTGGCTCGTTTGTAAATTTGTCAATAACTTCAATTATAGTAATTGTTTACAATATATTTTATATGGGATATATAATTTAGGTTAAAGTTCACTAAGTAGAGTAAAAGTGGTCTAAATATAACACTCTGTAATGGCCCTCTGACGACGTTATTGTTTCGCTAATTTGAATTTTAGCTTCCATTCCCATTAATAGATGGCTTCACGCTCTCCACGAAAGTAATTTTTTTCGAAGATTCGGATAGATTCATGGCCATCTTTAATAACAGGGGCCTTTTCATAATACAGGTGGCAATGATAGAGCCGACAGTTGCTTTAAATAGAAACAAAAATATAAAACAAAGTCCTTAGAACCTAAATTTTAATTGTATTAGTAATTCTAGTTTAATTTAAACGGAAAAAGTACTTATTTATTACGAAAAACAACTTCTGAGATTATATAAGCGATGTATTAGGTATAATCAAACAGCATAAAAAATACAAAATATTTTTTATTTTTCGCGGTTAATATATAATTTTGAAGTTCCAGACTATTGGCGACATCTGGTGCGATTTCGGATATTTAAAAACAGACCTCTAATGGTGTTACCCCTGTGCAAATACGCATCGGTCTATATTATCAAGAATGTATTTATTTATTATGAGGAAGAATGATTATGTTGCGACAATCGCCGGGCACGTTGAACGCCTTTCCCCCGTCTCGCGCGGGGGGAAAGACAAAACGTCACCGGCGTTTGATTTCCATCGCGTTAGGTGACGTAAATTTTAAGCAGCCAATGAAATACCGGGACTATTCGTTTTATTTTAAGCGGAGGCGCGTACTGGGGGGACCAACGGGTGGATTGAGAGAAAGGCTAAAAACCGTCTCGACATAGACATTCTCCCTAGGTATAAATAAATACATTCTTGATATTATCATAACTAAGAAAACCAGTATAAAACCAATATAAATTTAAATAACTTCAATGAAACAGTGTCGGACTAAGGAAATTATGTCTGGGGCGTGTACAAGCTATTTTGGAGCATTACCAACTTTGACATTCGCAATTCCTGGAATTCGTAACATTAACAGTTAATTTTATTAAAATGGTAAATGATGGAACAGATCATTAGAACACCACTAAAATGATTAAATCACGATCAAATATGATTAAAATTAAAACTTTTTTAAACGCTTAATTTTTTTTAGTTAAGACTAAATATTAGGATTTTTCAAAACTAAATCAATCAATTTTATTTAAATTTATAAATTTTTAAGACATCCAAACTCGATAAATAATATTTGGGCTATTCCATATAGAATCACATACGGAAATTCAGCACATTTGTGAAAATAATTTCGATTGTCAGATTTTCAGAATAAGATATTAATTTTCGACTTCAAAACCAGTTTACTTTTTAAAATATGCAAATTTTTATCAAACTAAAAATCAAACGTATACCAGATAAGTACTTATAATTTTGCCATATTTTTAAACCTCGCAAGATTTTAAATAATAAATAATTTAATAATAGAGATTGGCGGAACAAATAAATTAACCGCCAAAAATTTCGATTATTCATAAGTATTTCGGTAAACTGTTTATTTACGGATATTATTCGTGGTTATAAACCAATTTAATATGCAAAAAACAAGTTTTTATTCGGGTAAATTTCGGTTATGGATAAAATCAAATAAAACGGATATTTCTTATCCATACCAAGATCTCTCTCTATTTAATAATAACCAGAAGATATTTATAAACAATCCACCTACCACCCTTCTAAATACGCACTATTGGTCCGAAACTAGTCAGGTTGTAAATATTTTAAATAAAATATTTTTGTGCACTTGAAATAACTTTGTATACCTACTTTTTTATTAAGTTAGAAGAAACCACCTATGGACTGTGAGAAGGATGATAAAATACGCGAAAAAGTAGATTAGTCCATAATTAAAAGGGATAATATAGCTATATCCTAAACAAATTTGAAGAAATTAAAAAACTTACTAATAACTCGTACCAATAGGTCTTCGAGCAAACGCGAAACTCGGATCAAATAGATCTTCGAGTAATAAACTAAATTAAAAATAAATAAATTGGAATTTCTGGCTATTTATTTTTAATTTAGCTATATTATCCCTTTTAATTATGGACTAATCTACTTTTTATCTACCTTTTTATTAGACCCATAATTTGTAATTTCTTGTTGTAGTTTTGAAATATGAAATAAATTTCTTTAGAAGGGCCAAATATTTATTTGGGGGATTAAAAGATATATATTTTTTCGTTTCAAATGTGTACATCTGAGAAACATCTTCTGAAAAAGCGTTAATCGTCAAAGCTACAAGTAGGGGTGCTTGAAAGGTGGTGTTGGACCGTTTGATTAAAAGCAGAGTTATTCAACCTTAAGATGACGTGACCAAATAGAATTGGAAAATGAAAGTAGGCAGCCCCCTCTCTCGGAATTCGGGGGAATATCCAAAATTAGATCCTTGGCGGGGTCTCGAGAGGCAAACTTTCCTCCCTTTTGGAAGTTGAACCCGAGGATCGCCAAGAAAGAAGGGACCACGGAGGGAAAAAACTCTTTGACTCGATTTGCGGCATTAATTAAGTTAAACGACGTCGATCGTTGCCTTCTACTTGGGCGTTCGCCCACTTATCCGTCTTCGCCCCTTCCTTCAGAACCGAATCCAATGGCTGATGAAATTATACGCGGATACGTATTATAACAACAGTTGAAATATAATCGTATCCATCTACCGATAAAAGTCAGGAGTCGGTATTGTAAGAAAAAGTAATTTTAAGATAATATGTCAGGAATTTTTACGCCCGAATATGCCCAATAAAATATGCAACAATAATGCATTCAAAGTTCGCCTTTGTATAGTAGACCCAAAGAAAAAAATTCAATGAAAACTTGTTTGACACGGAAAATTAACCCATAGCACATGTAATCATTTAAAAAGAACATCAAATAACAAAGAATTTGAGTTTGAATTTGAATTTAATTTGAATTTGAATTTGATTTTAATTTGAATTTAATTTGAATTTGAATTTGAATTTAATTTGAATTTAATTTGAATTTGAATTTAATTTGAATTTGAATTTAATTTGAATTTGAATTTAATTTCAATATGAATTTAATTTGAATTTAATTTGAATTTGAATTTAATTTGAATTTGAATTTAATTTGAATTTGAATTTAATTTGAATTTGAATTTAATTTGAATTTGAATTTAATTTGAATTTGAATTTAATTTGAATTTGAATTTAATTTGAATTTGAATTTAATTTGAATTTGAATTTAATTTGATTTTGAATTTAATTTGAATTTGAATTTAACTTGAATTTGAATTTAATTTGAATTTGAATTTAATTTAATTTGAATTTGAATTTAATTTGAATTTGAATTTAATTTGAATTTGAATTTAATTTGAATTTGAATTTAATTTGAATTTGAATTTGAATTTAATTTGAATTTGCATTTAATTTGAATTTGAATTTAATTTGAATTTGAATTTAACTTGAATTTGAATTTAATTTGAATTTGAATTTAATTTAATTTGAATTTAATTTAATTTGAATTTGAATTTAATTTGAATTTGAATTTAATTTGAATTTGAATTTAATTTGAATTTGAATTTAATTTGAATTTGAATTTAATTTGAATTTAATTTGAATTTGAATTTGAATTTAATTTGAATTTGAATTTAATTTGAATTTGAATTTGAATTTAATTTGAATTTGAATTTAATTTGAATTTGAATTTGAATTTAATTTGAATTTGAATTTAATTTGAATTTGAATTTTATTTGAATTTGAATTTAATTTGAATTTGAATTTAATTTGAATTTGAATTTTATTTGAATTTGAATTTAATTTGAATTTGAATTTAATTTGAATTTGAATTTAATTTGAATTTGAATTTAATTTGAATTTGAATATAATTTGAATTTGAATTTAATTTGAATTTGAATTTAATTTGAATTTGAATTTTATTTGAATTTGAATTTAAATTTAATTTGAATTTGAATTTAATTTGAATTTGAATTTAATTTGAAATTGAATTTAATTTGAATTTGAAGTTGCAAGTGACGTAATTTACGTCATATCGCTTGAACAAGGTTTTCATTAAAGAAACTACCTTTATGGTACACTTATGAGTTATAATAAGCCATTTTTTAAAATCAAATTTTATACAATAAACTTTAACTTTTATACTACTACATTAGGCATAAAACGTAAAGTTGTAAGTCGGAAAATTTTCCGTAAAATGACCGAAGCCTTTTTTCTGGAAAAGTTTCCGTATCTTTCAGAATAAAATGAAAAAAAGTTTTCATTCCATGATTAGTCTAATATTGTTTGCAAAGCGGCATTTTCGCCTCATTTTTTCAAATCTAAAAATAAAACTAAACCTCTAGACTAGTTTAAACTGATTAAAAATGTAACACTATTATTTTGTAGTATGTTTACTGTTATTAGACATTTTATATCGATAAAAAGTTAAAAACATTAAAAACCCTTAAAAATAATTTATGTTTCAATTAATTATTTTTCCGATTTGCCGAAAATTTTCCGCAATTCGGAAAAATTTTCCGAAAAATTAACAGCACTATAATAAAACGTATTATTTGCCTCGTGGTCACAGCGAAATCTTGTCTTTCACTTGTGACTAAACGTAGCAGCGTTTGCCACTTCTGATTAAAAACCATCTTATAACCAAAGCTTAGCCTTAATCTAAAATTAAATAAATACTACGGAAAAACTGGGCCTAGCTATTAAATTATGAACGGTTGCTACTTTAAGTAGGTTTTTATTCTTTGCGTATGACGTTAAATGTATATAACTTCTTACATAGGTGTCAGTAATAATTTTGAGTAACTGACACACTTAAGGATTTTAATGATAGACTTATGACTTTACGAGTCAAATATTTTAGGGGCTCTGTGAATTTAAGGCATTGAAAATTGCTAGCTGACTTGAGCCTAAGGTTGCGCCTTCGGTATTACCCTAGCTGATATTTATTATTGACTTGATTGGGCAATAACTTTGAAAATCAGTTCAGTCATACCATAAGTCTATAATATTGTTCCATAAGTTTGTCACTTTGGGGAATATTTTACTGAGAGCTAGTAACGGAGTGACGTCATCACAAGAAGAAAATCTCCCCCTAGTGAGGCGCTGTCAAAGGCTACTTGTGACGCGGGAGCGAGTGGACGCAAAAAATGTGACGAAGCCCGTAATGCAGTCTGTCTTGCGAATAGCTCTCAGTAAAACTTTTGCATGTGAAGAATAGGAAGTGTCACACTTATGTTACTATATTAAACACCTATGGTCATACTTATGTCTATATTGTTACGCGCAAGCCCATAAATATCTTTGCCGAACAACAATCAAAGTATACAATTTATTAAAAATTAACTACAAAATTCCATTAGATTTGTGAAATAAACATATAAATTTGTAAGAAATCTATGGATAGGCGTATCCATCTTTCGAGCGTACAAGTCCCTACAAGCTGCAGTTTCGAATCTTCAAAGTCGATATAGGGAAAAGGCTTCATCTCTGGATAGTCGATATAGGGAAAAGGCCCGCAATAAAGCTCCGGCTGAAGGCTTCATCTCTGGATCATCGCCCGTTACTTTTCCAATAGTCGCTTCCCTGGGTAATACGAAACGCCCGGAGCGCCCCCTGTTCGTGAAGCGCCGAAACTATAATGCGCTTAAAAGCGCGCGCGGTAGTTCTCCCCGCCGCGTCACCGTCCCGAGAATCCCCCTTTCCCTCTTAGACGGAGGCTGCGGAAGGAAGAGGAGATGCGGGGGATAGCTCCGGGCGTTGCCAGGGAAACGGGGCGCTAAGTCATCGCGCTGCCAGGTAAATCAAACCCCAATCCGATAAAGAGGAGCGGCGCGTCTCGAGTGGCGGGGGAGGCCGAAATCCGAATTAAGCGGAGGGGGTAAGGAGTCGGAAAGAACCCGATTGGTCCGCGCCTCTTCCAGGGGGGCGGGGCCTATCGAGGACTCCCGAAAGAGGGGGCGACGGCAGCGCGGAAAAGTATGGGAGACGAAATCACGGCCATTCGTATCGACGTTAGGGAACAGGGTGCCGTCGAGCGCCCGTCGTTATAGCGCGAACATCGTCGCCCGCGGCGGCCAAACCGAACGCACTCGCTCTTCTCCCGCTGCTGCCCGAAACGAATACGAAGGCGCGGACGACTTTCCAGGGGCGGATGAAAATACTCGCGCGTAACGCCGCGGAGTAAGACCGTTAAGTTCGCTTCCAGGGAAAATCGTGAGAGGGGGAAAGTAAAAAAAAATATATATAAGACTACGGATCTCCGGTCAGGCGAAGAAAATTAAAGGGGAAGTCAAAATAGGATCGAGAAACGTACCCTCCCGGCTGAATATTAGTTTCGGGGGACGAGGGAGGGGTGGCCTCGCGTGTGCGGATAAATTTGACCTCCCCCCTTTAATAATTTCGCTGCCCCCCCTTTTTGGTAATTTCTTTCTACGAAGGAACCGAAGACGTCCCCGAGAAGCGAGCCGAGAACGCTGAAATATCTCCCCAGCTGGGATCGAAAATCCGCGCCAAAGGAAAACCTCGAAGGTGGAAAAATATGGCCGTCATCGCGAGCCTGGTGTATTGCCAACGAGATTTCCTCTCGAGCCGCGGCGACTGAAAACTGCCAGAGAAGAGAGAGGCAAAGACTGGCGGCGAGAGGAAACGGAAAAGTCCGGAATAAGCGTCAGGAAAGACTGAGGGAAGGAGAACGCTGATCCGTCTGTTGGGAAGAGACTCGCATCCGCCTCGCCATGCTGTCGTTCTACGCCGACAATCAGAGTTTCTACAACTACGGAAGCTACTCCAGCATGGCGCCCAGCGCGGTCATGCCACCGTACCCGACGACCACCAGCCAAATTCAACAGCCATCCGGCTCTTGCGTCACGCCGGTCACCGCGGAGGCCGAATCGTACGGCGGATCCCCCCGGAGCGCCCCGCCACTGTCCTCGTCCTCCTCGTCCTCACCGCGACGACCTCCCAGTAATATTGGAAATCACACGCAACCTCAGAGAACGTCTACTTTCTACCCCAGAACGAACGCCTTCGATCAGCCTTACGGGTCGCCCGTGCAGTCGCCCGAAGCCAAGGATATCTCCAAAATGCACGATCCGTACGGTAAGATATCCCCGATTCATCGACCCAGAGGTACGTTGGGTCGAAGTGGCATAGGGTATCCGAGAAGCGCATTGGGCAGTTACGGGTCGCCGTATCATTCACCCGACCAAGAAATACAGGAAGGCGTCAAGGACGTCAAACCATTAGAGAACCATTACCCGGCGTCTCATTTGCTATCCTCGGGATCGAGATCGGCCACGACAGTGTCCGCGATGGTGAGAAATCATCACCCTTACGGACCACCTTACGGACCCTTAGCCGAGACGAGTCACCATCAAAGTCCGTGCAAAGACATGGTCAAACCACCTTACTCGTACATCGCCCTGATCACGATGGCGATTCAAAATTCGCCCGAAAAGAAAATAACGCTGAACGGGATTTACCAATTCATCATGGAACGGTTTCCGTTCTACAGAGAAAACAAACAAGGCTGGCAAAACAGCATTCGGCACAACCTCAGTTTGAACGACTGTTTCGTCCGCGTACCCAGGGAAGACAAAAAACCGGGTAAGGGCAGTTACTGGACATTGGACCCCGAAAGCGTCAACATGTTCGAGAACGGCAGCTATTTGAGGCGTCGAAGGCGCTTCAAGAAGAAAGACTCTTCCGGCCGCGACGAACCGAGCAAGAAACGCGAACCGAAAGCGGGGAACGCGCTCGACAAGAAAGGACTGTCCGGTTCGGCCAAACACTTCCACGAGGACGCCATGGACCCCAAAACGGGTGATCACAACGCCTTAGAGTCCAAGTCACCGTCGACCTTAATGGCGTCTTGCGTCGTTTCCCCCAAAACGGAGCCCGGGGATTCGTCGGCGACGTACGCTCCTTGCGGTCAGTCGAGCGAGTGTAAGTACGAACGTAAACCCATTTTAGATAGCTTAACGCACGTCGGAGTGCCGACAACCGCTTTGAGCGAACATACGGGTTTGACCACCTTCAGCGTGGACCACTTAATGACCCCCAGGGAACATTCGGAAGTGCCTACTCCGACTTCTTCATCGGCATGTCCCGACTACGGCGCCTTGAACGCTTCGAGAACGTGCTACCACAGGCCTTCCATCAACAACAACGTCTACGGGGAAATGCTCTTCTCGCCTTGTAACGGTTTAGCGAGCGGCGGAGAGGGTTACAACTGCCCCGCCCCGAGCATGAACCACTCGGACTATGGTCATCATCACCAGCAGAGTCACGGCGCCACGGAAGACAAAAGCATCCACCCGGGAGGACCGTTACTGACCAACCGACCCAATATCGGCGGTTTCTTGACGCCCAGTTCCAGGAACCACGCGTCCGTCGTGCTGCATAACAGTAACTGGTACACTGTCCCGTCGTCGTCATCCGGCGACGAACACGGAAGCGGCGTTGGCGTCGGCGTCGGCGTCGGACCTCCGGTCGTGTCGGAAACGGCCGTCAACGATTGCGTTCGCGAAATGTTTGAGCTTCAGCGGCTTCTGCAATCGAGTCCACCGCCGCCGGGGACCGCCAACAATCCGAACCCTTCCAGTTGCCAGCTTGATTACATCGGTAATTACCATCATCAGAGAACGAGCACGTCGGTTTCGCCGGCTTACGACTGCGGTACGTTTTGAGACTTTGTATCTTTAAGCAGTGTAATTACGTCTTCAGCGCGATATCAACGTTAAAACAGCCTAATTATAAGTAAAAAAACGTAAGTCGAAATGTTATTATTTCTCAAAATTATCTAATCTTGCCTTAGCCAGAGGCCTATAAACTTTAAAACGATCCCAACCCAGAGTTAAACATTCAAATAAGTATAAAAATTAGTCCAAAAATAGATTCAAATATTTAAACTATCACGTAGTTTTCCCAAAAGTATTAAAAAAAATCATCGAATTTAGAAAGTTCTAAACATGGAATAGCGTGTAAAATTTAAAAGAAGTTTAAAATCTTAGACCCATTTTGAGAATAACCCCGCGCGCGGGACAAAAATATAAATATGATTTATCTCGATATTTATAAACTGGTGTATAAATTAAATATTAAAGAAAAATACGAAAGAAAAAAACATTTAATACGTTTGGTTATAATGGCCAAACTTTTGTACAATGTAAATATCATGTGTAAACAGCGGTCTGAAAAAGCAAAATTAATTACTATTGCGCCATTAAAGCTAGTCATTTTTATATTGCACTTTTATATTATACCAATTCTTACGGTCATATCACAATTTTAATTTAAAAATTTAACTAGTAAACAGGCATATTTTGCAAACTTGAAATACGTTACTCCTTAGTTTCAATTTCATAATAATTCTTTAAAATATTAGCGTGTAATTAAAATCAAGAGCTCATTAGTCTGATGAACTCCTGTTAAAACAGACCGGTCAAAGGACATTGAACTTATTAAAGGTAGAAATTTTAATCAACTGAGTTTTTTTAATATATCTAACGTTATTTATAATCCCAGATTTAGGCTTAAACCAAAAGCTTATAAAATATTTTAAGATAAGTATTCGTGAAAATAAAACACGTATACCTTCGCAGGTTCGAGGCAGTTTTCAATGGGTGTGAATTTCACTGATGGCGGAATAGAGGGGTGCGGGGGTACATGGTACCCCTAGATTTCAGACGGAGGTACAATCAATGTACCCCCCAAATTGCCCTTCTAAAATTTCATAAATAACATTTTAGTCTATAACTTTCCTAAACCCTCAGAAATAATAATTCTAGGATACATAATATAATAAAAATTTAAAAATTAAAAAGTGATTTAATTAAATACTGAATTAGACTCGCTATTTACTAAACACAACTCTATTGTTGTGAAAATCACTAGCAAATATGCCATACAAATACATAATTTTATCGCTGTGGGCTGCTCCAGATTTTTACTTCTGTACCCCAGCAAATATTTCCCTTCCGGCGCCGCATACATTGCATCACGACTGAAAATGTACCGCCTGAATTATTTGGCCTGTTGATGTAAAAACTACTTATGTAAAATTACTTGTTTATAAACTATATTTTCTTACATAAGTATTATGGTGTATTTCGGCCCGTAGAATTTGTTATCCCGAAACTATAGTTTTAAAGAATCAGAATCTTCGAAGGTACATATTTCAATCCATATAATATTATATCTAAATAGTGGAATTAATGCTTCTATCGATAGGGATATTTTATACACAATGCGAAGGCGCAATTACTGAAAGTGACAGTGTCTTTACACGCTGTTCTACTCCGCGGGGAGTCACTCCAGGCCCACATCAAAAAATCTGCGAGTTGAAGGGAGTAGTCTGCAGTCTCCAATAGGGAATTTAGGGCGCCCCACCTTGCCAAGAGTGATCAGGAAATGTCCCCTAATCAAATGGGTTTATTAATAAATTCAGGATCGAGGACACACCCCACGCCTTCAATACATATAGAACAGTGCTATGAATTCTCATTAGATAACTTTGAACATCAAATAGATCTTTAGGGGCTGCATTTAAGCCAATTCAAACTTTAGCTAAAGTATCGAAACAACCCTCGATTCTTTTGGATTTTCTTACGTGGGATAGTATTTGGACAATCTCTTTTCATAAGTACTACAACTTTGAAGACCGTCTGAGAAAATATCTGGGGGAAAATGTCATTTTTATGGCTATTAGCAAATGTTGAAAATGCTATACAATTCGTTTGATCGGCAGGTCGAAATAGCTGATCCGAAAACCAAACAAACGCGGTAGAGGGGAATTGAAGGGAAACTCATACGAGCAGATTTGTCAGTCTGAAGTCCTAAAGATTCGTACAAATAAATGCTGATTCTCAACTTTTCTTTACTATTTCTATTTATTTAAAACCGAAGAAAATTGTCAAGGTAAACGACCTCGCAAAAAAATAACCTATTCGACTTATTTGTACTTTGTAGTACAGAAATACAAACAAAAACTATAGTTCAAACGTTGTACAAATTTGAATTCCCTTTAAAATTTCACGATAATTTTGTTTCTTTCCTTTATAATGATTTGTCAAACGATTTTAGATATTGTAGGTTTTCTCATCATAAGTAGCGCTGAGAATGAAATAATATTATAAGCGGGTAAATATATCACTTTATGATAATACAAAACTAGTTAAAAATACAATGTTAGAAACTTTTTAAACATTAATTTCAAAGTTAGTCCTATATTACTTCTAATTGAGCCCTTGATAAAAAAGGGCTTTAGAAAACTTGTAATATCAATGGTAACTTAATTAATAACAAAAATAACTCAGTTAGAATAGTAGCTTCATAACAAAGATAACTCAGTTAGAATAGTAGCTTCATAACAAAGATAACTCAGTTAGAATAGTAGCTTCATAACAAAGATAACTCAGTTAGAATAGTAGCTTCATAACAAAGATAACTCAGTTAGAATAGTAGCTTCATAACAAAGATAACTCAGTTAGAATAGTAGCTTCATAACAAAGATAACTCAGTTAGAATAGTAGCTTCATAACAAAGATAACTCAGTTAGAATAGTAGCTTCATAACAAGATAACTCAGTTAGAATATTAGCTTCATAACAAAGATAACTCAGTTAGAATAGTAGCTTCATAACAAAGATAACTCAATAAGAATGGTAACTTCATGAGAATAGTCACTTCATAAGAATGGTAACTTCATAAGAATGGTAACTTCATGAGAACGGTAACTTCATGAGAATAGTAACTTAATAAGAATGGTAACTTCATGAGAATAGTAAATTCATAAGAATGGTAACTTCATGAGAATAGTAACTTCATAAGAATGGTAACTTCATAAGAATGCTAACTTCATGAGAATAGCAACTTCATAAGAATGGTAACTTCATGAGAATAGTAACTTCATAAGAATGCTAACTTCATGAGAATAGCAACTTCATAAGAATGGTAACTTAGAAAAATAAAGATAACTTAGAATAAGAATGGCAACGTAGAAAAATAAAGATAACTTAGAATAAGAATGGCAACGTAGAAAAAGAAGGATAACTAGATTACGAATGGTTACTTCATAAGAATGGTAACTTAGAATAAGATTAGTAATTTAGAACAAAAATAGTAATTTAGAACAAGAATGATAACTTAGAATAAGAATTGTAATTTAAAATAAAAATGGCGACTTAATAAGAATTGTAACTTAAAATAAAAATGGCGAATAATAAGAATTGTAACTTAAAATAAAAATGGAGACTTAATAAGAATATTAACTTAGAATTAAAATGATAACCACGGTATTTTAAATTTTAATTAAATTTCGTTTAATTATAATAAATAAAATCATAAAATTTTCATAAATATCACAATAAATACATAAAAGCTTAATATCAAATAACACCCACCAATATTAAACTAATTTCCGATCAAATAATTTAAACCGTATTATCGCCACTATCGTGCAAGGTTCGTCCATATGATTTTTTAAAGAAATGTAACTAAACTCTTTTGACAAGAAATTTAAAGAAATAAGGGAAACCAACGACACTAACAAGGAGACAACCCGAAGTGTAACCCACCGATTTTGTTCAAACTCGGGGGATTGGTAAACCTTAATGTATCATGAAAAAACCTAAAGGGAATTTATTCAATGGGCAACCGTTTTGCCACGGCAACGATAAATGTTTTTGACAACACAAAATATTAAATTTTCCCATTGAAAATAACATGGGATTTTGACCTCAAATTGATCAAAAGTTGTTCAATTTTGATGTTTTTTTTTGTAAATTTTTATCTATTTTTTCTATTTTTGGCATTTTCGAAATTTTGAAATTTGTTAAAATTTTTCACAGGGGGGTCCTAGGAATCGGTCAGAATCCCATGTTATTTTCAAAATTTCTAAAATGCCAAAAATTGAAAAAATAGATAAAAATTGACAAAAAAAACATCAAAATTGATCAACTTTTGATCAATTTGAGGTCAAAATCCCATGTTATTTTTAACGGGAAAATGTAATATTTTGTGTTGTCCAAAACATTTTTCGTTGCCATGGCAAAACGGTTGGCCATTGAATAAATTCCCTTTAGGATTTTTCAAGTTACGTGAAGGTCTACCAATCCGCCGAGTTTGAACAAAATCGGTGGGTTACATTTCGGGATGTCTCCTTGTCAGGTAGATTTAGAAAGTGAAAATCCTATCAAAGACCATTAGGGCTGTGCGAGTATTCGAACATCACCGAGTAGTCGGCATTTTTTGAAGTCGAGTACTCGAACTGGACCTCGAATAAGTAATTGGAGAATACTCGTCGATTACCGAGTACCAAAAAATTGCATATTCGGGTACCCGATTACTCGAATAAGCTGCTCTCTAAACTCGTCGAGTATTGGTTTTTTCTATCCCCGTTGCTTCTAACGACGTAAGTTCAAAGAGGGGTTTTTACAACTTTTTGGGGGGCAATAAACGGCACCTACAAAGTTGTGGAAACCGTGGTTCATTTAAATTAAAGGAACATTTTTCAGCATTGAAAGTTACTTTATACGCCTTTTAATTTTAATATCATAAATTCTTGAATAAAACCAGCTCCTAATCAAGTACTCGATAACCCGACTCGTTCAAAATATTACTCGAGGTGTTTTTAGTTACTCGACTCGAATAAGAGAAAGTTTCCCCTTAATCAAGTACTCGATTACTCGACTCGACTTCAATATTACTCGACTCGAATACTCGATGAAAAAATACGTGATACTCGATAACCGACTCGATTGCCTAAAACCACTACTCGCACAGCCCTAAAGACCATACGTCTATAATCGCGTGAAAGATACGTTTATAAGAAAGGGTCTGTAGGTTTTCTGTGTCTTCGGAAAATTAGCGAAAGAAAGTCAGATAAGAAGGGTTTTATTTCGGGGAGTGTTAATAACGGATAAAGGATTAAATATTTGAAAGAAAAGAGCGGGAGAGAAGCGAGATTGGAAAGCCCTTTTTAGCCATTCAAATAGCTTCCCGAGATTTATCGTCAAACATTAAGCTGTTTATCTTTGTTAAACACCCACGCGGTTCGCAGCGCCTTCTATTGCTTCACTCGAGAGCCATATCGTTATTTCTTTCCACTATTTTCAAATAAATTATTACCCCAGAAACAACAGCTCTAATAGAGTTATACCGGAAGCGACGCTATTAATAGAGGGGTTAAGCGACTTACGTAATGAACTGGGACGTTTAGGCTTACACGGTGTTTCGTAAACGTTTCGTACAACTTTACTTGGCAGTGCTATTAAGGCATTGAGAACTTCTTGTTGAAACGTCTACTGATATTTGCTTATTCTGTCTATTGTTAATAGGCAAAAACCGCGCAATTTGCTGAGAACAAATTCCAAATATTTTGGTATTTATTCTGCAGATATGTTTACCATAGAAGCTAATTTATATTACACCTGTTTTTCAAAATTTTAACAATTGTTCTTTCAGCTAGACAATACGGATTCAACTTTCTGTTTCATAGTGATCACTTAAGTCCAAATTCATTATTTGAAGTCTATTAAATTCAGGGTTTGAAAACAAAACACCCACCCCAAAAAACCCACCTGAGAAAAACCCACTTTGAAATTTCATATTTTAATGAAAAGGCAGTTTTTCAAGGTGCAATGACCACTTTAATATATATATATATATATTTAGTAATTTACAAAGATAACCGGCTTGTTAACTTAATAGTTGAAACTTGAGACTTATGACTTCAGATTTCTACCAGTCCTTTGGTTCAGCTTTGCTGCCTTAGCAGTATCTGTATACTTTTACAAGCTTTTCAGCTTTTTCTGACACAAAAAAAGTTAAGCAGTCTACCTAGCAGACAATATCTAGTCCCTACAATCTTTTTAGCAGGGCTCGACATAAGACATTTCTAATTACTCTTGATTTGGGGTTTTTTTTTGACATAACATGTAATACAAATATGGAATTAGTATACTAAAATAAAAAACCCACCCGGATAAAAAAAATCCACTAAAAACCCACTGGGTTGGGCTTTTTGGAATAAATTCTTTATCCTCAAAATTCGAAACCACTACGAAGCCTATATAAAAATAAATATATCTATCAAATTTATGATAAAGCCACAGACTTATGATTGAGTAAAATGGAAGTATCAACAATGTATGGCACAATACACTTATTAGACAAGCGCTCAAATTACACGTACACATAAGAAATATATAAATAAATGATTTCAAAGAGCGCGTATTAAATAAACTCTACACTGGAGAAATTCTAGGAAGGGTAGATCTAAGAGGCCCACCGATCTCGCGGAACACCACCATTAGTGTAAAAATCTCACCCAAAAACATCGTTTTACGGTGTTAGATTACAAACAGCACTCTTCGAAACATCTTCGCGAAAGAATTTGTTTGGCACCGATATTTGAATCGTGTAACGGGATATTTTCGGGGAATGTTTATGGCCGAAAGAAACCTCCCAAGAAAACTTTGTCCTGACAGCAATTTTGTCGACACAGAGCTGCAACGTCGTAAAAATATCGCAAAACATTTCTCTTTATTCCAGAGATATTATATATAGTAATAATGATATCAGTATAACCAAGGCTTATTGATTTACGACAACCATTTGAAACCTTTTGATATTTGATAACCAATTCAAACGCCAATATCAAAACATTTTTTTAAATTTATATTCAGCCTCATATATAAAACAATAGGTGATTCCATAAAATAAAAACTAAAAAAATTCGAAGTATGAAAATATTTTCCTTTGAGCTCCCAAGTCGACGTTTTTGGAGACATTTAGATACTGTTACGTCAGGACCAATCACACAAAAATTATTACGAACACGCCTAGTCGTAAATTAATTGACTACATCCTAAAAGTTTTAGCTTTCGGTTAAATTATATATCTATATATTATATATACAATAAAACTCTTGTGTTATGTTATGTTAATATTTAGACGCTTCTTAGTTTTGAAGATTACAGATCAGGTAATTTGCAAAATTCCCACCGAAATCTGAAAACTAATTAAGGAAAATGCACTTTTCAATGATAAAATACCGTAAAATATTAATCGATAGAAATGCAACTAAATTTTTATATAACTTGAAAACTTAAATTAGTTTTTAATTATCACCAAAACGAAGTTTGTTTGTAATTATCACCAAAACGAAGTTTGTTTGTAATTATCACAAAAACGAAGTTTGTTTGTAATTATCATAAAAACGAAGTTTGTTAGTAATTATCACAAAAACGAAGTTCGTTTTTAATTATCACTAAAACGAAATTAGTTTTTAATTATCACAAAACGAAATTAGTTTTTAATTATCACAAAAGCGAAGTTAGTAATTATAACAAAACGAAATTAGTTTTTAATTATCACAAAAGCGAAGTTAGTAATTATCACAAAAACGAAGTTAGTTGGTAATTATCACAAAAACGAAGTTAGTTGGTAATTATCACAAAAACGAAGTTAGTTGGTAATTATCACAAAAACGAAGTTAGTTGGTAATTATCACAAAAACGAAGTTAGTTGGTAATTATCACAAAAACGAAGTTAGTTGGTAATTATCACAAAAACGAAGTTAGTTGGTAATTATCACAAAAACGAAGTTAGTTGGTAATTATCACAAAAACGAAGTTTGTTGGTAATTATCACAAAAACGAAGTTTGTTAGTAATTATCACAAAAACGAAGTTTGTTTGTAATTATCACAAAAACGAAGTTCGTTTTTAATTATCACTAAAATGAAATTAGTTTTTAATTATCACAAAACGAAATTAGTTTTTAATTATCACAAAAGCGAAGTTAGTAATTATCACAAAAACGAAGTTAGTTGGTAATTATCACAAAAACGAAGTTAGTTGGTAATTATCACAAAAACGAAGTTTGTTAGTAATTATCACAAAAACGAAGTTAGTTGGTAATTATCACAAAAACGAAGTTAGTTGGTAATTATCACAAAAACGAAGTTAGTTGGTAATTATCACAAAAACGAAGTTTGTTAGTAATTATCACAAAAACGAAGTTTGTTGGTAATTATCACAAAAACGAAGTTTGTTAGTAATTATCACAAAAACGAAGTTTGTTGGTAATTATCACAAAAACGAAGTTTGTTAGTAATTATCACAAAAACGAAGTTTGTTGGTAATTATCACAAAAACGAAGTTTGTTGGTAATTATCACAAAAACGAAGTTTGTTAGTAATTATCACAAAAACGAAGTTAGTTGGTAATTATCACAAAAACGAAGTTAGTTGGTAATTATCACAAAAACGAAGTTAGTTGGTAATTATCACAAAAACGAAGTTTGTTAGTAATTATCACAAAAACGAAGTTTGTTAGTAATTATCACAAAAACGAAGTTTGTTGGTAATTATCACAAAAACGAAGTTTGTTAGTAATTATCACAAAAACGAAGTTTGTTGGTAATTATCACAAAAACGAAGTTTGTTAGTAATTATCACAAAAACGAAGTTTGTTTGTAATTATCACAAAAACGAAGTTTGTTTGTAATTATCACAAAAACGAAGTTCGTTTTTAATTATCACTAAAACGAAATTAGTTTTTAATTATCATAAAACGAAATTAGTTTTTAATTATCACAAAAGCGAAGTTAGTAATTATCACAAAACGAAGTTAGTTGGTAATTATCACAAAAACGAAGTTAGTTGGTAATTATCACAAAAACGAAGTTAGTTGGTAATTATCACAAAAACAAAGTTAGTTGGTAATTATCACAAAAACAAAGTTAGTTGGTAATTATCACAAAAAACGAAGTTAGTTTTTAATAATCACAAAAAAACGAAGTTAGTTTTTCATCTATTAACCATTCTATAAAATAGCCTAGAAGATAAATATAAAAATAATTTAAACCTGTGGTCCTTTTACCTGGATTTATTGAAAAGAGGGTACTTTAGAGACTATATCCTGAATTTAGGATAGTTTAGACATCTGAAAGGTCTAATACTGACTTCTAATTATTTAAGGGATCCATATGATGTGGTTTACCCATAGCAGTTACATTTGGCCTATTTTCGTTTAATGTAACAGCGAAACTTCCCATAACACCAACGTAAAAAGTGGGAAAAACCCTTACAAGTACGATGGACATCTGCCCCTATATAATAGCGTTCATTTTAGCGGCCAACCCTGATACATATGGCTATCCCTTTTTTGAAGCTAGACCATGAGAAGGTTCGTACATAAATGGTCGGTGGGCTGTTAGGACGATCCGCGCAACGGCGCGAGTGAAGCGGTCTTATCCTTCAGTTTGGCTCGAGCAGCGAGTAGTTGGGAATCTTGTGGGGCTTTGCGCCGACGACAGAGAGAGAGAGAGAGAGAGAGAGCAGTGTGGGAGACGAACAAGCCTCAATCCGTGGTCGGTGTTATCCAAGCGGCCAGCCCCATTAAAATAACCAACACGAAGCACGGTGTGCGCGAAAACCACCGTGTTGTTTGCATTAGAATCCAGGAATATTTAAAATATCAAGTACTGGCAGCGCTGTCGAATAAGGGCCCCGTGAAAATCGTAAAGGACAGGGTTTTTATTTCAACCACATTTTACAATTTCAACCATATCAATCGAATATTATAGTCAGGGCGTGATAAAGTAGACTTTACCTATTCACCGCGTTTCGCTTAGCAGTAAGGTGGATGTGTCGCGAATAGCCATAATGCACGGTGGTTTGAGCTTTAACTTCGGATATAAGCTTGATCCCCGTATTTTTTCCGCGCGTATATAAGCTTATATTAAATCCATGGGATCAAGTTGAGGGGATGGCAAAGCGGCCATTCCTCCTCACCCGCTCGCTATTGACAATCGGACAGCCAAATGCCCGGAAAATTGAAGCACTCCACTTATGGGGTCCTTGGTCGGGTCCCCTCGTGCCACTTGTGGTTCCCGCTCAGCCACCGTGAAATATCCATAGCGGGCTGCCTCGCTATTATTAATAAGAATAAAATGTGGGGATTCCGCCCCTGCCTGTTGTACGAATGGGTCCCCCGGGCGTTCAAAAGACCACCGAGGTCTATTGAATGATCAAAAGCGATACGATCTTTTGTGTACGTCCGAAAACGATACGGTTCTGCCCTTTTTGCTATTTAGTTCGCTTTCTTTCATAATAGCCTTTCAAATGAGACACAAACGGCTATTTTAACTCGAGAAAACCATATTTTGGAAACGGAGTTCACCGGAAAATGGTTAGTTCCGGTTAAAAATGCGGTATGTGGGTAGTTTTACTTATATTTAATCACTGTTTAACTTTCAATTTATTGCGGAAAATATGACATGATATAAAGTGCATAAATAGGGACATTTAATAAAAATGTACAAATAGGGACATTTAAGAAAAATGTGTACACCGATTACAGGTATATGGAACCGGGTATAGCCTATGCCAAATTGGTGCCTTGGGTATTAGCCTAGCTGATTATTATTATTATTATTATTTATTATTATTAATCAGTTACGTAATAACGTCATTACAAACTAAGTGTATAAATAGGGACATTTAATAAAAATGTACAAATAGGGACATTTTAGAAAAATGTGTACAAATAGGGACATTTAAGAAAAATGTGTACAAATAGGGACATTTAAGAAAAATGTGTACAAATAGGGACATTTAAGAAAAATGTGTACACCGATTACAGGTGTATGTAACTAGTATAGCCTTTCTTTGTGCTAAATTTGTATTCAGTTACGTATTAACGTCAATACAGACCAAGCTAGAGGCTTCATTATCAGGGTGTGATTAGTCAAAATTATTCATTCTGTCCGAAACAGATGTGTTCGACTTTCTATCCTGCTAATCGAATTTTATTCAAAACATGAACCTCCTCAAAACACATTCCGGAAGAAACAATAGTGCAACCCTAAATACAGCATTTTTTCTAGGGACAGTTCACTATCATACCCAACGGTCTCGGCCTCATTCTGAGGGCCCGTACTCGATTTGAGGCCGAGCTTAAAGGGGAACGGTCAAGCTTTAACCAGTTAGATAGCCCTATAGCCCATTAAAAACTAAAATTTATGGCGGAAACCGCATCAAAAAATATTGAGTGGTTAATTTTTAGTAAAATAAAGAAATTTCGGGAAATCGAAAAGCGCGCGTCCGCCGTGACACCTGGTGAGAAGTCGATGAGACAGAAAATCAACGTAAAAGCGCGCGCTGCTGAAAACGCAAAAAAAATGTTTTGCACGCGCGGCGCGTTCCAGTTATAAGAGACTTAAGCCTAAATGGCGCGATTTTAAAAGTTAGGATAGTTCGCAAATCGCTCATACGGGGTTAGGGGCGCTGGCGGCAGCCCCTAAGATGGCGGTGAAAACTCAAACCCAAACACCTGGCGTTATTTTTCGTTTAATTTTTTTGGGCCAAAAGCTATTTTTTCAAGACAAAAAAAGGTACGTGTTAGTATATTGAACGTCTTGTTAATCTTTTGATACGGAAATAAGGCTATATTTGGAAAAGCTTGGCCATTCCCCTTTAAGGAAAATGCTTAAGTTGGTCTCAGAGACCGAGCTTAGGTGTGCAGCTATGGTCACTATGATTAAGGATTTCTTAATAACTATGATTAAATGTTACGCATATTTTCACGATTAAATCATTTGTATCACGATATAATCATAAATTGTGATTTAGTAAATTTAATTATTTCATGACTTAAACAGTTTAATAATTTTTATCATATTTAATCAATTTAATTACGACTTAATCAATTTAATAATTTTTATCATGATTTAATCAATTCAATAATTTTATCAGGATTTAATAAATTTAATAATTTTATCATGATTTAATCAATTTAATAATTTTATCAGGATTTAATCAATTTAATAATTTTATCATGATTTAATACATTTAATAGTTTTTTAAATGAATTAATCAATTTAACAATTTTTATCATAATTTAATCAATTAAACAATTTTATCATGATTTAATCAGTTTATTCATTTTAATAATGATTTAATCAGTTTATTCATTTTAATCATGATTTCATCAATTTAATAATTTTATCATGATTTCATCAATTTAATAATTTTATCATGATATCATCAATTTAATAATTTTATCATGATTTCATCAATTTTTTAATTTTAATCATTATTTAGTCTATTTATACATTTTACATTGTTGAACGGAATGCTAAAGTCTGTAAATTTTGAGCCATTGTTAGCTGATAAAGCAATGAATATTTAGCTACTAAGAAACAACGATATATAAAAACTTTCTGCTTGAATTAAACTATTGAATATTATAGTTTTGCAATACCGATATTAAATATTTTCTTTTGATTACTTAATAACGGTATTAAGGAATCAAAAGATAATATTTTATATTTCTAAAGTTTAGAACCGTGTTATTGGACTACAGTAATTTATTTGCTTGACTTACTCTCCTAAAATATTTAATTATTTCGGCTGGCACAGAATTTATTTTCATGCTCAACTCCAAGATAAATACGAAACCGGTAGCTTTAATGTTAACATTATTTTATGGAAATAATATGCAAAACAAAATCCTGGAACAATAATCGAGGATCCAGTTCCCCATTTTTGGACATGGTATTAGTGACCTAGAGTCAAGAAGCCGTTTAGGAATTCTGCTCAAAAATCACAACGTGGAGTGACCAGTAATCAACTGCAGCGACACCAAAATTGTCCAAATTGAACTAATATTTTCCGTGATATTCCAATTCCTCGTATTAGCGGGTTTTGGTTCCGTTTCGCCGCCTGGCCATTTTGCACCTACAAATTATTCCAATTCGCCGTCGATACATTCCGCCGCTAATTCACTTGGCCGCATTTCATTTTGCAGTCAGTCTTTATTTTTATTGACATGCCTCGGCGAAAAGGTCAATCATATCGTTTTATATATAAATTTAGTATTAAATACGTGGTTTAAAAACGAGTGTACGGTTCTCGATATCGTAATTTCTTTTAACGTACCGCCGTAAATAGCTAGATGCAAATTTTTAATACTTTTTACGTGGTATATACAGGGTGTTTTTTTTTGCTCTGACTGGGCATTTTCAAGAAAATTCAGTTTGAAATTAGCAGAAACATTTCACGGCATGGTGAAATTTCCATCTGCAATTAAGTGAGAACGTTTCGCCTGCCCTAAGCTACCCCAAAGCTACAACACTACCAACTTTTTACATTAAGTTCCAGCTAAAATGAGGCTCGAATTTGCCCTTAAACTGCTCGGAAACAGGCCATAAGTATTCGGTTGGTGTAAAGATAATTTTGGTGTAGTAGACAACTTTCCTATATTCAATTTAAAACACTGTCAGTATAGGCTGTGAAAAAAATTAAGAAAAATTTAAACTAACTTGAAGCCCGTAGAAAAATAATATAATTAATAAATTTGTGTTTATTTTAGAAGCATGCGCGTTGCATATGATTATGGCTTATGTTTTTTCGAATGCGTTTTGTGCCCATAAAAGAGATGTCCACGTTTCTAGCTTTAGGAATACACCTTTCTATCAATTCCTTGGTAAATTAGGCCAACCCCTCGCGAAGACTACATAAAGCCACATCAGTAGATCCTACAATTATGACTATTCTTTGGTTTTAAAAATTAGGCTTTTAAGGTTTAAAAGTTTGTTAAAATACGAGGTACAGAAATATCCGTCCAAAACTCTTTACTCTTAAAACGCAAAATGCGAAAGCAGTCGCAATGAGGTGTATTAATATGAGACAAAGAGAACGAGATAGTTTCGAAGTTTTAAAGAAACACATTTTAAAAGTTATTATTATGAAAAAACACAGTAAATATATCTTAAGAGCAAAACCACATTAAAAGTATCTAATAGACAAAAACACAGTAAAAATTGCTAATACATAAAAACACAATAAATGTATCTAATACACATAAACACAGAAAATGTATCTTTCGCGCAAAAACATACTAAATATATCTATCCTACAAATAACATTGAGATTAAAAAAGCACATTAAAACTATAAAATAGACAAAAAGGGATTAAAACTATCAAATAGGCAAAAAGGCATTAAATCTATCAAATAGACAAAAAGGTATTAAAACTATCAAATAGACAAAAAGGCATTAAAACTATCAAATAGACAAAATGGTATTAAAACTATCAAATAGACAAAAAGGCATTAAAACTATCATAAATCTATCAAAACGGCATTAAAACTATCATAAATCTATCAAAACGGCATTAAAACTATCATAAATCTATCAAACAGGCAAAAAGACTTTAAAACTCTCATAAATCTATCAAACAGGCAAAAAGACATTAGAACGATCAAATAGACCAAACATATTTAAATATCCGTTAGCCAAAACACACATTATAAGAATTTACTAGATAAAAACCCATAAAAAGGATATATTATACAAAACCAATAAAAAGGATATATTATACAAAACCAATAAAAAGGATATATTATACAAAACCAATAAAAAGGATATATTATACAAAACCAATAAAAAGGATATATTATACAAAACCAATAAAAAGGATATATTATACAAAACCAATAAAAAGGATATATTATACAAAACCAATAAAAAGGATATATTATACAAAACCAATAAAAAGGATATATTAGACAAAACACATTAAAAGTTACAAAATACATATGAAACATATCTTTTCTATAAAATCCATAAAAATATATATTCTGTAAAAACACATTAAAAGTATCTATTTGATAAAACACATAAAAAGTATCTATTTGACAAAACACATTAAACGTTTGTATGCGACAAAACACATAAAGATTATTTATGCGACAAAACACATAAAGATTATTTATGCGACAAAACACATTAAGAGTATCTATGAGACAAAACACATAAAAAATATCTATTTGACAAAACACATCAAAAGTATCTATTTGACAAAACACATAAAGAGTATTTATGCAACAAAACACATAAAAAGTATCTATTTGACAAAACACATTAAACGTTTCTATGCGACAAAACACATTAAGAGTATTTATGCGACAAAACACATTAAGAGTATCTATGAGACAAAACACATAAAAAATATCTATTTGACAAAACACATCAAAAGTATCTATTTGACAAAACACATAAAGAGTATTTATGCAACAAAACACATAAAAAGTATCTATTTGACAAAAAACATAAAGATTATTTATGCAACAAAACACATTAAGAGTATTTATGCGACAAAACACATTAAGAGTATTTATGAGACAAAACACATAAAAAGTATCTATTTGACAAAACACATTAAACGTTTCTATGCGACAAAACACATTAAGAGTATTTATGCGACAAAACACATTAAGAGTATCTATGAGACAAAACACATAAAAAATATCTATTTGACAAAACACATCAAAAGTATCTATTTGACAAAACACATAAAGAGTATTTATGCAACAAAACACATAAAAAGTATCTATTTGACAAAACACATTAAACGTTTCTATGCGACAAAACACATTAAGAGTATTTATGCGACAAAACACATTAAGAGTATTTATGAGACAAAACACATTAAGAGTATCTATTTGACAAAACACATTAAGAGTATCTATGAGACAAAACACATAAAAAGTATCTATTAGACAATATGATTCTGAAATTATAAGACTCAAACTCAGAATCCCACGAACGTATAATCAAAGCGCAAACTACTTTGATAGTGCAGTTGAAGAGACAGGAATCCGTCTACAGTTAGTTTTAAAAGGTTGAGAGCTCAGTTCGCCGAAATATATATTGTATAAGCCCAAGAAACAAGAGCCACCTGCTAGACGTAAACATTTTGATACCGGGTTCCTTTAACTTCCTGTTTCCGCCGTAATCCATCTAATCCAACCAGCAGCCTATCCTCCCTGCCTCACACGTACACACGCAAACAAGAATCCAACCTATCCCCATTGAAATATTACCTAAACAGATCTCCGCGCCATAGATATTCGTTGAGATCGAAATTGGTCAAAAACATCGTGTTTTTCAAAGGAAAACAAGATCGTAAAATAGGCGCATGGTGCGAAGGGCCACACTAGATATTTTTACTACCAGTGACCCAGTAATGAGAACCATTTACCAGAAAAAAAAGATGGTCGACGAAAGCACAAAATGGTACCGCGGGAAATACAATAGCGGCTAGATGCGTCTGGTTTTCTCATCATCGAGTAACACGGCACACACAAAAAAAGCCCTTCATCGCCTTCGAAGCTGTAAGATTCTCAATTTCTCAGACTAAACAGCGCGAGGGAATCGAAGATATTAAGGCACCCGTCTACGTATCCGCCCATCACTACGGATGGTACTGATAAGGGCAAGTTTGCGGTTGAGAGATTGCTCTAAATTGTCTAGTTAAACTGTCATAGCGAATGAGCATTTGAACGAATGGCAAAAAAAGAAAAATATATATATAGAGATGCACGTGCGAAAGACCCCCGAAATTTGGGAAGAGCCCTCTCCCCGAGCCCATGCGTGGAGGGGCCAAAAGGGACGTAAAAATTGATGCTCGCGGACTGAAAGCCCTCTTTTGAGTGACGTCCCCTAAAGAAGCTTGACCCTAGCGTAGCTTCCCGGGACCCCCGACACCCCAGATCGCGCGGAAAAGACATCAAAAACCCAACCACATTGACCTTTAACGGCGAGGTCATCTTCTAGCGGGCGCTCGTAGAAGACCCATTCAGTTAAGGTTTTTAAGAGAAGCCGTTAACGGGTCCCTGGCTAGTCAGCGGTACCGAGAGAACACCAAACTGGGCGGAGTTTGTCAATACCGTACGCCTTGCTAACGTGGGGTGACGTCACGCTTTAAGCGAAAGGGAAGTGAAGAAGCCACACCCACAGCCGTGTCCGTCGCGTTACTGTCTTTCTCGGGTGGCTACGATATATAAGGATTTGTCGTCTAGTTCGTTTACGCAAAATGAGCCCAACTATTACGTAAGAGAAGAAATTTTGGGGAGTGTAGGATGAGCGGGGGTTCGAGGCCCCCGAGTTTGGCAAACGACACGAGTCTCGGCTGACTCGTTCCGCAGGCGCCCTTTTTAGCCGGGTGACGGTTCATTAGGCCCAGGGCGACTACAGTGACACCTTCTTTTTGACGCTAGGCTGGGGCAAAAATCCTCCAGGAATTTCAGAAATCTTGAACCTAGTAATTGCCGAGGGTTAGGGAGCAAAGTTACGACAGAAAGACGATTTAGAACTCCTCCTCGAAGATGATGAGTAAATCTCAAGGTCATTTGGGTCAGAAAATGAAATATTAGTTTTTTCAACACAGAAACTTATATCAGTAGTTTTAGATGCGTTGCAATTCCGTTGGCACTTTCGATGAATCTAACGCGAGCTATTTTTTGATTGAGACCAAAGCCTATTGAAAATCAAAGTTTTCATAATGATAACTAGCGCTTAGTTCGGCAAAATAACGACCAATTGTTGAATTGGAATATAAAATTGATTATTATTTACTTTCTTCATTTTTGTAGGTAATTATTTTAATTTGGTAGTTATTAGCTCTCTTCAGTAGATGCAGTATTTGGTCTATATTAACGATGCATGTTTATAGGTCGTTAAAGTCAGTATCGAAAATTCATTTTGTGTTGTTCTTCCAAAATAATGTTTATTATAATCCCACTTATTATTATTTAATACAATATTAATTTTTCAAAATAATTTCACTTAAAGATATTTCTTCAATTTTTTTTATTTATTCGTTTGAAATGATAGATTAATCTACACATATGTAATGTTATAAAGGCACGTTTAAACGCTTCCAAGAACATTTCAGGTGTTTTACTCAATATCGCAATCACGATATCAATTTAAATTTTTTGATAATTGTTTTTTTTTAAGGTCTACGGCTATTAACGGTGTTATTTTTAACCCCTCGGAGCCAATCGATCCTTCAAATCTTTAAGCAATCAACTAAATCGAAAGTATGGATTGAGACCCAAACATTTTTGGGAGGTTGGATGAAATTTAATTAAATACCTAAAAATTAGGGGTCGTTCCTAAGTTTTACTTCCGTAATTTAACAAGACCTTTTTAAAACAATTTAACACTTTCGAATTTATGAGATAATATCAGTAATAAAAAGTAAATTTTCTTAATATATTTTTAATTTCTTAGACTTTTATTTAAAAGTTACATTTAAAGATTTTAAACAAATTTAGTTTCTTATTAAAGAAATAGTTAATGACTTAAGTTAATTATGTTTAGTTAAGTAAGTTAAATATTTTTAGTTAAGTATGTGTCTATGACGGGAAAGTTTTTCATTGTACCAAGACTCTTCTACTTCATCTTGATAAAGGGAACGGCTTTCATTTGATTTTAAACACGATTTAACCATTAATAAGTCATTCTACACTCTTAAAAAAAAGGGTGTATTTTCAAACCTTTAAGAGTTTTTTGTTGTCCCATATTTAGCACCTTAACAGGTTTATAAAGGATGTTATTCTACACCTTAAAAAGCAGTTTTCCTGCTAGGGTGTTTATTTACACTGTTTGGGGTGCTTATGTCCTCCGTTTTGGTTCCTTTGTTAAAAGTTTGTGGTATAAAACTATTCCCTTCAGGGTTATTATCTACTCCCTCTAGGGTACAAGACCACTCCTTTAAGGGTACCAAACGACTTCCTTCAGGGTGTTACACTACCCCCTTCAGGGTTCTGTAATACTACCTTAAGGGTTCTGTAATACTCCCTTAAGGGTTCTATAATACTCCCTTTAAAGTTTTTAACTACTCCCTTTAAGGTTCTATACTACTGCCGTAAGGGTGCTACAATACTCCCTTTAAAGTGTTAAAATACGCCTTTTAGGGTACTAAACTACTGCCTTAAGGGAGCTACACCCTTACGAGGTGTTAAATCACTCAATTTACGGGGTAATATAACACCCTTTATACACCTTTTCAAGTTTTTAATTTGGGACAATAAAAATCCCTTTAGGGCGTTTAAATTAACATTAAAGAGTGTTTTTTTACAGATATTACACCCTTAATATACCATTAAAACACCCTTTTTTAAGAGTGTAGGGTGTTCTAATTATCAGGGAAATTATATTTCCCTCAATGGAATATTAAACTAACAAGGAGACTACCCGAGGTGTAACACACAGATTTTTATCAAACTCGGGGATATGGTAGACCTTCATGTAACTTGAAAAACCCTGAAGGGAAATGTCTCCATAGGCAACCGTTTTGCCATGGCAACCAAAAATGTTTTTGACAACACAAAATGGAAATTTTCCCATTGAAAATAACATGGGAATCTCATAAATTTTAAGGGTACCCCCTGTAAAAAAAAATTGAAAATGCTTAAAATAGAAAATATAAATATAAAAATAATGAAAAAGTTCGAAATTGATTAAAATTTTTACAGGGGGTACCCTTAAAATTGGTCAGATTCCCATGTTATATTCAGTAGGAAAATTTCCATTTTGTGTTGTTAAAAACATTTTTGGTTGCCATGGCAAAACGGTTGCCTATGGAGACATTTCCCTTCAGGGTTTTTCAAGTTACATGAAGGTCTACCAAACATCCGAGTTTGATCAAAATCGGTGTGTTACACCTCGGGTAGTCTCCTTGTAAGTAGAAATATAAATTTCACCAAATAGGTTATAAACACTCAATTAAAACAAACACTTTATAATTTTCAACGGAAAAAACCAAACGTTTTAAGAGTTCGAAAGAGTCTTTAGAGTTGTTAAACGCATCATTTAACATTATCGACGTAATCGTTTTTCACTGTAGCCCCGGGTTTATTTATATTTAATTTAAATGGAATTAAATCGATTTTATATTATAAATCAAGATGGTTGTACGAAAACATTTAGCGCCAGAGTTCGCTTGTACGACTGAGCATTCGGGGTACAATTTCTGTTCCCCGGGACGGGGCAATGGACCCCCAACGGCGTAGAAGGCCATAAAATTTCTGACTACACCAATAAATATAAAACCATACCTAGATTCGGCGTTGCTTGCTTTTCTGATTATATAAAAAAATATATATAGTTTTTCCCCGATCTTCAATTTAAAATATCGACCGCTAAATTGAATTTACGACTTAGGCGTTCACCTCGCAAAGTATCGGCAGCTCTGAAATGTGTTCTATGGGTCAAAACTTGATTAAAATATACGAAACGGGATAGTTTTAAAATTTATTGTCGCAGTTTGAATAATTTACAGCTTCTGGATGGAGTAAATTAATATTTTAGATTGCGCGTAGTCTCTATGTCGAGGTTATATAGTCAATTCTTTTTATGTATAGAGAGCTCGTTTTTCGAGTAAGTTGCACGTTTTAGGTATGCTTAAATAGATTATTTAAGGACTCAATTATAAATTTGGTTGGAGTAATTAAAAATCGTAAAAGTGAAATTTCACAATTTTTTGTATGTATTCAGTATTTCATAGTGCTCGGATTTCGATTAATTTTTATCAATGAATAAAATAAGCTCGGCGATATTTAAATAATATTTATTTAAATAACCAATAGTTGAATAACACTTGTAAAATGTTTAAATAATCGAAAGTGAATAAGCCTATTATTTAAATAAAACAAACAATTATTTAAATAAATGCCACTTTTATTCAAATAAATGCTTGGTTGCGTAAAAAATATAATTAAATAAGTTAAAATGATATTCTTTTTACGAACGTTTTTTAAATAAATCGGAAAATTTGTGGATAATGAATAAACAATTCCGAGCACTAGTATTGCATATTGAGATACTGTAATATTTTATTTCAATATGTTTAAGGAATACATATTCTAGGTTTGATTTATTTTCATTTTCACGTAATAGAGACGGTAAATAATAATTACGAAACTTGTAGACAGAGCGAGAACTACGAGCAAGCTTCGCGTTATAGCAAGACGTTTTCTTTAAATTTACTTTCCTTCCAAACAAATACCCTGGTGGTAGGCCAACAGCAGAACACGTTGGCCTACCACCAGGGTATTTGTTTGGAAGGAAAGTAAATTTAAAGGGTGACAGACAGAAGAAAACCTAGGCTTTAAGATTTTTCATGTAACAAAATTAGACCTTTCTTTATACAACATTAAGGATATTAAAATAAAATTAAAAATAAAAACAGTGGTATTTATTGTGCAAAATATTTAAAAACTATAAATAAGTACCGTTGTTTTTAAATTTTTCATTTTATGAACTCATGCGCAACTAACGAACAATAATTTAGTTAATAAGGATATTATTTTAAATATTGAATTTTAGAATTGATACTTATAAAGCAATTTCACTTAAAATTGAAGTGTTTAAACGTCACACCCTCGCTACGAAACAGGCTCGAACGGAACCGCTAAGTACTTAAAATCAGGTGCGCGTCAAAGCATTCAACTCTTAACAGCGCAAAAACCCGTTTCTAATTTGAAACTTAACCCCAATCTGTTAAGCCACGTTTAGGTGAAGTCGGATCATCCCAGTTAGGAGAGCCAGAGTCTTTATAAGCGCGGACAATACTTCATTAGTCAAGTTGATGGAAGGCTGAGTAACAGACCTTAGAATACATCTTGGCAAGAAGTGGATCTATAGGAGACTAGATAGTGCCTTAGGGGAAAAATAACGTAAAAAGTAAAGGTTAAAGTCGTGACGTTTTATTATGGTTGGGTTACGTGGTTTTTAAAAGACTTTAAACAGGTAGTCGGCCTACCCAGTGGTCGTCAATAGAGTCAAGAGAAAAAAGAGCTGAAGAATTGACGGAGGCCGCCACTAAAGTACATACGCGTCGGAAGAGAGGGAAAACTCTACCTGGGAGGGCCCCGCGAGATGGCGTTGCTCCCCTCCCTCGAATTATGGCACCCATGGTTTCCACTATCAAAAACACCCACGGTGTGTGCCAAAGCTACGACGGGTGAAGATCTCGCCCTCCCCACGTGGAGCCAACCTTGTCCGCAACTTTCCGTCCAATTCCAACGTCCCTATTCAACGAGGAGCGACTCAAAACCGCTCTAATGGCGATAGAGGCGCCCCTGCTGGCCAGGCGTACAAGTTCTCATCAACCATCTCACCGCCTCCCCCTTCTCCAGGTGAGTACTTGGCTCATCCAACGATTATTATTAAAGATTGCTACCCAGGGATTTGTTTACATTCAGCTGACGTTCTTTGAATAGAACCGATGAAAGTTTTATTATTTTTTTTATATTTTAGGCCTATATATAAATATCTTTCGGAATATTAGACTTCATTCCAGGAGAGAGAAATCGCTGGTGCGAACGGATCTTCTTGGACTGCCACGTACGCTCACGAGGGTCAAATCTTTAAAGCTTTAATCAAAATTGATGGTAATCTATGGGATTCTTCTACTAAATTAAAATTTGACAACCCAGCCTCTGAATAGATGGTACGATATCCCGTCATAGATCGTGCGTCAACTGTCAGTTGTGGAGTTTTCAAAGGATGGTTCGATCAACCGATGGTAAGCGACTCCGTCTTATAATTGAATATTAAAGAAGAGCCATATATTAAAATAAAAAGTAGAAAAAAACTACATCAGGGTTTTTAAAAATGTTTCTCTTCTTTCTTTTCGGATGAGAATTGATTCCAGAGGCTGACAACAACTAGGCGCCGTAGGATGTTTACTGGACTCCGATTTCTCGGTTGCACGTGCAAGAAGAAGGAGGAGGGGGGAAGTGACGGAGGTCAAAGGAAGATCCTCGTAGAAGTCAAAGCCTTTTCAGAGAGGCGCGTGAAAGAAACGCTTTAGAGAAATGATTCCGCTAGGCAACCCTCAGCGGGGAGGATAGAAAGCGGACAAAAAATATCCAGCCTGGAAACCCGACACCAACTCCGAAATCGAAGCGAGAATACACTCGGCTGAGCCTGCTGCGCAACAGTTCCGTCTTCTTCCGCTCTCTGGAAGGTTAGGAACTTTTATCATTTCTCTTCTACGTACGTCTTGGTCCTTTCCACAGTCGCGAACAGTAGGTTTTGACGGGACCTTTATTTACAGGAAGGTCACGCTTACCAGACACTATGCGCTACGAAGCGCTACCTAAATGCATCATAATAAATGCTCTATCGACATTTAACAATATTTATCCGCGTATAAGTAAATTATAATGTAATGGTCAATAGTGCTTGCAAAACGTATCTCAGCTAACAGTTGCGTTATCTGAAATGAGGAAACTGTTACATTAGGAAAGATATTAGATTATCGGCATTTAAGCTCAGATATTATCAAATGAGTTGATCAAAGTGCAAACCAGATAGACAATGTTAGTTGATAAAAGTGCAAACCAGATAGACAGAATATGTCAGTTGATCAAAATGCAAACCAGATAGACAGAATATTTCAGTTGATCAAAGTGCAAACCAGATCAATATGTCAGTTGATCAAAGTATAAACCAGATAGACAGAATATGTCAGTTGATCAAAGTACAAACCAGATAGACAGAATATGTCAGTTGATCAAAGTGCAAACCAGATAGACATAATATGTCAGTTGATCGAAATGCAAACCAGATAGACAGAATATGTCAGTTGATCAAAGTATAAACCAGATAGACAGAATATGTCAGTTGATCAAAGTGCAAACCAGATAGACATAATATGTCAGTTGATCAAATTGCAAACCAGATAGACAGAATATGCCTCACAGTTATCCATAATTTAAATATCCTCTGAATAAATTCGAATTTTAATTTTATCTTCTCAATATTATATAATAAACGTATAAGTCAGATAACTGTTCAGAAAAATGAATCCTGTGAGATGAATTACAGCAGATCAAATCGGTTACTAGGGATAATGTATCAGATACAGTTTGAAATCAGATTTATGAGTGAGAGGAATATTAACCTTAAACCAGTAATCTGATTTCCAGAGCCTATTTGAGTGGGTAGTTTTGCCGTATTTGGGTAGTTCTAAAATTCAGAACCACCCAAAATTTTCATTCTGTAAGTCATTTTAGGTTGTTCAAAAATTTAGTTTTTACAAGTAAGTTATGGTTCTAAAAATCGGATTCCCTAACTGATTATCACGGTTTTTAACGATGCAAAACGTTTAACACTATCAGCGTGGAGTTTTCCATCTAGAGTAGTGACATTGCTAATTCTTTAACGTTTAACAACACTAAAACTAAGATTTGGTTTGGTTTTTCTCGGGGAGGGGGGAGCAGAATCGCATTTGGGTAGTTGTGAAAAATACTTAAAACTGTATTTAATCAGCTAGGCTAATACCCAAGGCACCACCTTAGGCCTAAGTAATCAAGCGACTTTTAAAGCCATTAATTCAGGTGGCCGGGTTACAATGCGTAGGAGGGTGGTGGCAAGCCGTGCATGCCACGCGAGCCAACAGCTCCCTACACTAACTATTACCGTTAACCTCAACAAGTTTTTATGGAAGGGGAAACCGAAGAGCTCGGGGAAATCCTCTTAAACCAGTGGGGAGAGAACTTGCAAACTCAACACAGAAGGAGCTGTTCCGAGTTTTCACCCAGGGCCACAAACTGGGATCGAACCCGGCTCCTCTTGAAAGTTCTAACCACTTAATTATTATTTAAGTATAACATTAGCATGATATAGAGATGAATGCATCTTTCGTAAGAGATAAATTGTAAACTTGTGATATTTTGTATATAGCGTTTGAGAAAAGGCAATCCATGGATGACTAAACGCCCAAATCAAAATGGCGATGATACGGCTTATTTTGCACGCTTTTTCAGACGATTTGAAACCGGGGCGAAATCCATGACGCCATTCCTCCGTTACGCTTGTCGTAGTCTGAGACACGCGAATAAAATATCTGGGATGAGCTTCCGATCATGGCCAACTCCGTTACGACTGACAAGAGGCATTACCGCGTACCTTAAGGTCTATATTTAACCAACAAGCGGCGATTCTGATTCGAATAAATCAAGTAGTTCAAAGCCCTTTTCAATTCCTAGACGACAGGCTTCGGAATTTAATCTTTAGTACGCGAAGGCTCCTAGGGAAAAGTCGCGGGGCGTCATAGATGACGCGAAACGCGTCAGTCAAGCAGGTATTCAACCATCAGTCAACGCGTCCCTTAACATTTCTTGTTTTTATTATTCGCCGTGCCTAATGACCCGGGCAATATCGCAAAAGAGCTGCCAAATTTCGGAGAGCATTTCGCGTCGTTAGTAAACAATCACGAGAAGGAGGCCAAAAATAACAAGAATGAAAGAAACGGTACAATTCCCTAAGCCTCGGTGCTTATACTGCCGAGGCTTAGCGGACTAAACTGAGTAAACAGGCCCGTTTTACGCTTAATTTCGAATTCTATCCGCTTTAGTTAAAATGTACGTTTCTTTTTTTCTTCGCTAATTTTGGGCGCGGAACTTCGTCGAGCCGCGGTTTCAAATTCTCCGATAAAAATAAATGGAAAGTAAAATTTGTAAGCCGCCATATTGGCACGTCTGTCGCGACACCTAGTGACAAAGCGGTCGAAGCGCGCGCTATTTTCAGGTTTAACAATGAAAATGGTACAATGAGAGCTATAAAAATTCGGGGTATTAAAATATTTTAACAGCTTTCGACGTGGAGAAGAGCTATAGACGCGCCGGAAGAGAGGAAATGTCTTTTAAGACTTTCTGCGAACAGCATTTTTTGGAGTTTATTTCTTAGAGTACGCGGCGGAAGAAAGCTTATTATAGCGGAACCCCTTGGGTGGGACTTTAGAGGACCCTTTTAAAGAAGCCGCCAAAGTCGAGCATTTATTTTTTCGCTACCCCTGGATGTCGTACTTGTTTAATGACGGAGAGGGGGTCCAAATGAATCGGCTTTAAGCACGGCGACGATTTTTTTTGGCCTAACGAATTTGGCTGGGGCTATATTTGAAGACGCGTTCCCACTCCAAACCACAGCGATAATCCTTTACTTAAAGAAAATATAACTTTAGGTGTTTGGTGCGGAACACCAACGTTTGCAGCTCAGGCCGCTCTTGCCTTTGTCTTTAGAACTGTTTGGCGCCACTGTACAAGGTAATTTGAAAATTTTAAGGGGTCTTCCGTAAAGATTGCTTTGCAGGTTATATTCCCTTTAAAGCAGAATTTTTTAATAATTACCATAGCCAGAGGTACGACGTGACGCCATGCTGCCAAATCCTTATTTATCGATGTTAACACCGCTACACGGATGAACATTTGACTCGTGTATTACTGACGATATAAAGTTTAGAATTTACTGGTTTATAAACCATATTTAGTTCAGTTTGAAGGAAATAACATGAGCATGATTAGGAGATTTATTAAATACACCTGCTAAAAGTACAACTTACTTTCTTGTTTTAGATGTTATAAAGTGCTGTAGTGTTCTTTTTCCATAAATTAAGAAAGATAACAAAATACCACTAAAATTAATTATTTACCTCAAATGTGTAATTTTAAAAGTTCAACCTATTTTAAAAACATTACTTTCTTCAAATAATTTAATAAATTAGCACAAGGAATTGGTATTATTATTAGTTAAAAATAATTAATATTAAGAAAACCAATTACTTTAATTACAATTAAAATTAATTATTTACCTCAAATGTGTAATTTTAAAAGTTAAACCAATTTTAAAAACATTACTTTTCTCATATAATTGAAACGTTTAATGCAAGGAATAGATATTATCATGTAAGTTTAAAATATTTTTAATTAATTTCTTATTAAATTCTTATTTAATCAATACTTAATTTTAAGTATAATGGTTGGGGTTCTTCGGTTTCCCCTTCCATAAAAACTTGTCGAGGTTAACGGTAATAGTTAGTGTAGTGAGCTGTCGGCTCGCGTGACTGGAATGGCGCATTGTAACCCGGCCACCTGGATTAATGGCTTTAAAAGTCGCTTGATGACTTAGGCCTAAGGTGGTGCCAAGGGTATTAGCCTAGCTGACTATTATTATATTAATGGGCCAAATAATCGTTTGAAATTTTTGATGGAAAGCCAGCATAAACTAGTTAAAACTAACTAACAACACAAAGAATAGTTAAAACTACCCGTTAGCATTATCTGTAGTATGTAAAAAAATAAATTAAATAGGGCTAAAACTACGCGACCCAATAAAATTTAATTAGTTTCGTTTTGGTCTTGGTAAAAACTAGCCATTGTTATTATATAAATATACTTTGTTTGTAGCAGAGCCGAATTTGATAAGCTATAATTTACCGAAATTCTAAATAAAAATTTGATAACGTAAGGCTGAATAATACATTTCATGCTATTAACATAGCCACATTACATTTGACAATCAAGAACGTATTTATTTTTATTTGAGAAAATGACTTCGCTTAGACCATCATGATCGAATTTCTTCCCTGCACGAGAGGGGGGAAAGCAAAACGTCACCAGTTTGCACTTCAGTCTCGTTTAAAGAACTAATGAGATACCGGGTCTATTTTAATTTTTTTAGGAGGTAGGAGCTTGCTTTTAGAGCATGATGCGGAATTGGAAGCAACGATAAAAATCCTCTCAACATAGTCAGTAGCAGGAATCCATACCTCTACTTGGAATGCTTATCGCGGCAGATTTTCGTCTCGATGTGGCTGACGGTTTTTATTGAAGTCACTTTGATAACTTAACAAACAACTACGTGATAGAGGAGCGCAGGGGGATTTTTTATCTCGTAGGCGGAGCCAAAGCCGTCAGAGTGATCTTACCATACGCGATACGCTAGGATAAGCATTCCAAGTAGACGTATGGATTCCTGTATAAATAAATTTTTACTACAATTTTATACATCAATGGAGCAATTCAATATCATTCACCGAACTGTTCTATCGAAAAACACAATGTTACATTCAATGCCACGCTAAAGAATTTACTAGCACGTTCTGCAACCAATATTTCAATAATAAGTAAAAATAGTTGGTTAACTACAAGATAAGGCTAGTGGACGCGCTGCTATATTGGATTTATCCGGGAATGGCGTCAATTCTACCTTTGAAATAATAACACAACGACGCACTCGAGGTTCGCGCGATGGCTGAAGTGCGAACCGAAATATTCGGTAAGGGCGTAGCTGATGGAGATATACCAAGACGAAATCTTAGTATTGAAAGGGTCCCCCTGCCCGAAATCCGCCTGAGCTGTCGCTGGCTGGCGGAGAGTGGGAGTCCGCGGATGGGGAAGCATTTTATGTGTCGGCGTTTCCCTTTCATCCGCGCTCTCGTCCCCTGCCGCATCTTGGGATGATGATGCGCTTCCTATCTCTCTTCAACCAGCCGCGCACCGCCGACAGAGAAATTCTAGCAGCGCCACAAAAAAGTGAGAGAGAGACTAGGAAAAAAAAATGACATTTTCCACGGTGCATCTGCTGTTTCCCAAGACTTTCTATTTCCTAAATTTTTATTGTCTCGCGAACAGAGCCTTATATACTGCCTACCGTTCTTTGAGAATAGCCCGGAAGAACGACCGAATTAAACGTTGATTTCTTTCTACATTACCCGCGTGCTAGAGAGAGAGAGAGAGAGTGACTTGGGAAAGAGCCAGTGGCGAAATTTTGACTAGTTTTTAGCGAAAAAACGTGATGTTTTATCAGTGGCTGATCTGCATACTGCTGCAGGCAGCCATCTCCTAAAAAAGCGTTTATTCGTATAATTTTAGGATGGAATTTAGGGTTTGATCCGTATCTGGTAATGGGAGCTTAACGCACAGCCTTATTTTCAAATTATATATACATATGATATTATATGAGGATAATTAACTAAGGGTAAAATCTAATTAAACTGTTTAAAAAAACAACGATTAATTTTTTTTCCCAAATCGGCTAGTAACTGCTTATTATTAATAATATAGAATATTATTAATAATGAAAAAACTAATCCTATAAAAATGGGTTTTATTTTAAATAAAAATTAATTATTTTTGGCTTAATGCTGCTATTATAAATTTACAATTGAAGGGGATTAGAGTATTTGTTAAATGTTGTATTGTTTGGGGTTTTTCCAAATGTTACGATTGGAGTGACGATGAAGTATTTTTGTACCTTGATAATATACAAGACAATACACTCTTTTATATATAATCCTTATTTGTGAGAACTGCCATTTTATTACAGGTCTGATTTCAAATAGTGCATGCAAAGCCGTTTCACGCGGTCAAGTACACGCGACGTCTCGAGCTGATGAGCACGTGCAGGCGCCCTTGCCTGTACTATTTTAAATTAGGCCTGTACCGACTTCGTAAAAGAGTGTATACGGTGCCAAATTAACCAATAAAAATATTTTTAAGTCTAAAATTTAAAAAGAAATTATTTCTTAATTACGAAAACTAAATAATAGCGTCAGTTTGAAGGTGATGGTTAAGTGAAACTTTTGCGAAATGTTTCGGTCGTGTTAAAGAGAGGTGTCACACTGAGTAAGTAGGCAAGGGGTGTCGAGGTCACATTTTACCGTAAATTTAGCGCGACCCGACCCCAGGGCGCTTTCGGGAGCGTAAAAGAACCCGAAAAGAAGAGCAATTTCTCTCCGACGCGTTCTTTAATGAAGGTTTATAATCCCGCGCGGGCACCTAAAAATAGAGGACCAGGAAGAAGCCGATGTTGCGAAAATACGCCAGTATATAAAATGGCTCGGAGGAGCAGCTTTGGGAGATTGGCCCCTGCGCGCCGGAATCAGGCTTCGAAGAAGAACTTAATAATACGCAAAAACGACTCGCTTTTATTATTTAGTGCTGGAGTAAAGCAGTTAAAACGTTTTGCGGCTCGCTGCGAAAGACGCACGACTCCGGTGGGAAGGCAACATACTGTAGTGTACTGCACTCCAGGGAGGACAATTACCAGTTCCCAAATACACCGACCGCCAAATTTATAGCGGCAACCGTTTCTAAAATGGTTTGATATTGACCTTCAATTTATTATTTTTTTCTAATAAAGAGTTTAACTACCAATATTATTTGGAATTTCAAACTTGCTATTGTTAACGTACGCTAAAATTAAAAAAAATATTATTAAACATTGGGTATAATCATAAGTGGTAATACCACTTATGGTATAATATGGAATATAATCGATAAAAATGGTCTTTTCGCGTTGAAAATTGGGAACAATAGGGATCAATTATCGTTGGAAATTGGGTAAAATAGGGAACAATTCATGTTGGAAATTGGGAACAATAGGAATCAATTATCGTTGGAAATTGGGTAAAATAGGGAACAATTCATGTTGAAAATTGGGAACAATATTGACCAATTCACGTTAAAAATTGGGTAAAATAGGGAACATTTCACGTTGAAAATCGGGTAAAATAGTGACCAATTATAGTGGAAAATTGGGTAAAATAGGGACCAATTATCGTGGAAAATCGGGTAAAAAGGGACCAATGATCGTGGAAAATTGGGTAAAATAGGGACCAATTATCGTTGAAAATTGGGTAAAATAGGGACCAATTATCGTGGAAAATTGGGTAAAATACTGAACAATTCACGTTGAAAATTGGGTAAAATAGGGACCAATTATCATTGAAAACTGGGTAAAATAGGGACCAATTCATGTTGAAAATTGGGAACAATATTGACCAATTCACGTTAAAAATTGGGTAAAATAGGGAACAATTCACGTTGAAAATTGGGTGAAATAGGGACCATTTCACGTTGAAAATCGGGTAAAATAGTGACCAATTATAGTGGAAAATTGGGTAAAATAGGGACCAATTATCGTGGAAAATCGGGTAAAAAGGGACCAATGATCGTGGAAAATCGGGTAAAAAGGGACCAATGATCGTGGAAAATTGGGTAAAATAGGGACCAATTATCGTTGAAAATTGGGTAAAATAGGGACCAATTATCGTGGAAAATTGGGTAAAATAGGGAACAATTCACGTTGAAAATTGGGTAAAATAGGGACCAATTATCGTTTAAAATTGGGTAAAATAGGGACCAATTATCGTGGAAAATTGGGTAAAATAGGGAACAATTCACGTTGAAAATTGGGTAAAAAGGGACCAATGATCATGGAAAATTGGGTAAAATAGGGACCAATTATCGTGGAAAATAGGGTAAAATAGGGACCAATTATCGTGGAAAATTGGGTAAAAAAGAACCAATTATCGTGGAAAATTGGGTAGAAAAAGACCAATTATCGTTAACAATTGGGTAAAATAGGGACCATTTCACGTTGAAAATCGGGTAAAACAGGGACCAATTATCGTTGAAAATTGGGTAAAATAGGGAACAATTCACGATGAAAATTGGGTAAAATAGGGACCAATTATCGTTGAAAATTGGGTAAAATAGGGACCAATTATCGTGGAAAATTGGGTAAAATAGGGTACAATTCACGTTGAAAATTGGGTAAAATAGGGACCAATTATCGTTGAAAATTGGGTAAAAAGGGACCAATGATCGTGGAAAATTGGGTAAAATAGGGACCAATTATCGTGGAAAATCGGGTAAAATAGGGACCAATTATCGTGGAAAATTGGGTAAAAATGAACCAATTATCGTGGAAAATTGGGTAGAAAAAGACCAATTATCGTTAACAATTGGGTAAAATAGGGACCATTTCACGTTGAAAATCGGGTAAAACAGGGACCAATTATCGTTGAAAATTGGGTAAAATAGGGACCAATTATCGTGGAAAATTGGGTAAAATAGGGAACAATTCACGTTGAAAATTGGGTAAAATAGGGACCAATTATCGTTGAAAATTGGGTAAAATAGGGACAATTACCGTTAAAAATTGGGTAAAATAGGGAACAATTCACGTTGAAAATTGGGTAAAATAGGGACCAATTAACGTTAAAAATTGGGTAAAATAGGGAACAATTCACGTTGAAAATTGGGTAAAATAGGGACCAATTATCGTGGAAAATTGGGTAAAATTGGGACCAATTATCGTGGAAAATTAGGTTAAATAGGGACCAAATATCGTGGAAAATTGGGTAAAATGAGGACCCATTTATTGGAATATCAAGCCAAATATGTCGGGATCAACGAAATTATATTAAAAAATTACTAGGTTTTTAATTATCTGATTTTTGATCCGAAAATCTTACTTAGATTTAAATAATCTTAAATTTAAACTATTTTGTACCAACGAGCCTTAGCCTTATAAAGTTTCTTGAACTGAGGTATTGAAAATAGAGTACTTTAGGGACCAAATCTGATTTTAAGTGTGCTTTTAGAAAAATCGGGAACTGGTGGAGCCCTGTAATCCCTGTATTCTAAATACCCATCAAAATACACCCAACTAATTAGGTTGTCAATTTGATGCAATTCGAGTTGTGCCGACCTGTTTCACGCATGAAAGTTGTATGAGATTTTGATGAAACATTCATCCAATTTTTATTATTATAATTCAGAAATTTCCGTAGAAAAAGTTCTGTACATTTTATTGAAGATTAATATTTCGAAAATATTCCCAATTTGATATTTTTAAAGTTGTGCATTTTTAATTGCACGTTTTATTTCAAACGATAAAATAATATTTCATAATAATTTATAAGTGATATGGTCTTGAAAAAAAGGAAGAGTATGTTGCTATCTTTAAAAGATGGTATTTTAAAATCCGTTAAACCGCAATTTCAAACCCAGACAGTTTTATTAAATTTGATAACGTGTAAGCCTATTTTAGTGTAAAGTGTTCTAACCCTAACTTAAGGTACTCTCCATCACACGTATCTGATGAAAAATCGACCAAACTATTAAAAAGTAACGAAATACGGTGCTCGTAAATTAAAACCCGCAAATATTTTTTCGAATATACATTTCGTGGCGTTAGGCTGGTTTCCACTAGGGCCAAACCAACGCTACGGTAAACATGGACGCAAAAAAAATGTACTAAGCCTAACGGAGATTTTTCGCGTCGACGTTCACCGTCGTGACGTTTTTCCTTTAGTGTAAACCCACATTGACTCTCGCGATATTTGGCTTGTTACCTTTTGAAAAAAAATCGTGCATCCAAGTAAAAAATGCAATTTTGACGCGGTAACTTTCGAAGCGAGACTAGCCAGCAAGCAGGCAATAAGCTCGGAAAATAATTGAAGCAACGCTGCCCGGTTCGAAAGAGAGTGGAATCCAAGAAGGGATGTTCCGAAGGTGATAGCGCGTAAGAAGATGGCACGTGAGGAGAAGACGCGGGGATTCCCGAGGGTTGATGAACAGATCAGAGGGTCTTGATAAAAAGGAAAGGGAAGCGCTGCGAGGAGAGAGAGAGAGAGAGAGAGAGAGAGAGAGAGAGTGAAATTTGGCGGGCACCCCTTTCAGTCGGATGACTTGACAAGGAGATGAAAAATGAGACGGAGCCGTCACTTTCAGGGGTCTATATCAACCCCCAGAACGGTAATTTGTCAGTGTACGCTCCTAGCGGCTCCGCCACGTACATTCTTAACGGATTTTTGGTGTTCCCCAGTTTCCCCGCGCGAGGTTTAGTCTCTACCGCTCTCGTTTAAGTATCCCTTCTTGGATCCTAGGCTTAAGAATCCATAACGACTTCAAAATCCCAGCTCGGGGCAAACCCACGAACTTATATATACACTAGGTTCGATCTTAAACTTCACTCATGGGCGGAGAGACGCGAGTGAAGTCTGCGTGTGTTTGAACTCGTCCCGGTTCAAACTGCTCCGCGAAACTTCCAAAAATAGGCGAACATCTTGGGTCCGCGCGGCAAAATTATGAGGGGGTGGGCTTAGAACAGAGCGCAAAGTTCGAACAGGATTTTTGCGGTTTCTATTATTAGATATTTCGCCGAATCTCCCGAACCCAACACACTGCGCGCGTCTACCGTTGTTAATTACCGAGATTCGAGTCAGAATTTTGTTGGAACACCATCACGGAAACGTCATTCGAGAAATTTCGCCTGTAATGTGGGTTGACATTTTGGTAATTGGTGGATCGTAAAATCAATTTTGCGCGGGAAAATCCTCCGCCATGTTAGGTTATAAAAGCGGGTAAATAAGTCGGCTATACCTCGTATTGTAAAGGTACTATCACTCGCAAAAATGTTATTTTAAAATCTGTCAATTTTCACTGTTAGCCTCGTAAAACTGTATTCTTAAATTTAGCGCGTATCGAATGATGTTTCCCAAGCTGTTATTTTGGGGTGCATTCAGTAACGCTCTTCAAAAACATCGATGAGTATTTGAGGCCAAAATTTTGTTACTGTACGATTTGTCGCGTTTCCGATTTGACGTCACGATGGGCATCCGATGCTCATCAAAACACCATCTCGGAGAAAAGGTTTTTCTGATGTCTCGACGTCCATCGCGTCAGTGTTAACATATTAGCTGGAGGATTAGTTAAAATTATTAAACTATAGTTTTAATCAACAATTCTACTGGTTTGGTGAAAGGCCTATCATTTAATTGGAATGCCTCAGCTACTGCAATGGCCGTTTTCGCTTTTTTAATAAACGACTGATCGTTGCAACAATAAAGAATTTTGTCGTCAACAATTTCGACATTTACCAACTCATTAATTATCGAAAATAAGGACTAAAAATTATAGATTTCCAGTTCAAATTATATTACACATTGTAATTGGCGGTAATTTCAATTTTGCATCGGATATACCACTGATGTTTCATAAAATTTCACTTTCAAATAAACCCATTGACGTATGGTAAAATAGAACCTTTTAAATAAAAAAAATATTAAAAATAATAAAAACACATTTATTCATCGCATTTGTTGGCTGCGATCCGATAAATTCTTCGGCGGTTAACGCTTACAGTATGAGATTTTCAGATTATAGGATTTATAGGTCATCAATATCGAAAAATCGGAAAAAACGCCCTATATAGTACACTGTTATAATTATAGGACACCGAAAATTTGGTGGCAAAATTATAGATTTTTCCTATAATTATAGGACGTCTGGCAACGCTGCGACTAGCCCTCATCAAGCAAAACATCAAGTAAAAACTGATTTTTCCCAGATTTGCGTTACTGAACGTACCCCTGGTGTTTGGAATTTTATTTTTTCCTAACCATGTAAAATGTTTAAAGAAATATATACTAATGATTTAATCATTTTACCTCTAGAATAGTTTTATAAACTCTCTATATGATGAATTTCACCACACACGTTTTTTCAGAAAACGTTTAAATAAATTTATGTAATTTATTTTTTATGAAAGGCTAACAATACATTTAAAAATGTTAAAAGTTAAAGAACTTGTGGAAACTAAATTATAATTTGAATTTCATACATTTCAAGAAATGTTCTTAAAATAAGCATACCTAGTGATTAGTTAAGCCACCAGTAGATTAAAATAGGTCAAACGCCTGTAGAAGTATTCAACCCACTTCGCATTACTGTACTACCCGAAAGCACCCATTACAATTTCACATAATAATAGGAAAATGCTTAGAAATATGCCACTCACGGAAACTGCTGAAATACGCGCACATAAATTACAGTGCAAAAGTTTCCTAAAAAATTTCAAAATTTTCTAAATATTTTCAAATATTTACTTCCCTGTAAAATTATTTATAAATTAATAAAAATTACTTATTTTTTAAGAAAATTCAAAAAATGTACTCTGCTTAAGAAATTAATTTCAAAATTGGTCATTTCAAAGCGTTTTAAATAATTATATTAAAACTCAAAAATATATTAAAATAAATTTGTACGTAAAAATTGCCAAAATGATTAAAAAAAATATCTTTTTCATTTTAACCATTTTTCAATATCTGTTCCTTGGAAAGTCCCAACCCCGTAAGGCTATCCTTCAAACTGACTTGTAAAGAATAATTTTTTCTCAATAATTTCGAGTGAAATTGAAACATATAGTAGCGAAATAAAACCACAGTTATTGACGGATATTTCAGGTCTTTTACTGTTAAAATAGATACTGCCAACTTGTGTCGAAAAAAAAGCGGTCGAAGTCGCCTAATGAAACGGGTGGGCCAAATTCCCGCTCGTCACTCATAGGGTTCCAAAATGTTTTGGAAAAAATTAGGCGTAGGCATTAGGTCTTCCTTCGCTGCAGTGGGCTTTTTTGCATATAGTTGTTGGACGGTTTCAACAGCTGTCGACGACGTGATCTAACACGCTAGTCCCCCTTTTTCTTCCCTCCCCTTCACGAAACTAGCCGTCGTGTACTTCTAACTATGCGGGAACTATGTTCTTTTGCTTCTAAAGTTTTTTTTTCTCGAAGCCAGGGCGGCCAAGAATTTGCGAACTCATTTGAAACAAAACGAATACGACATCGAAACAAATGGCTTTGCCTAATCGACTTCGAAATAGCAACCGCGTGAAAGAAAATTGCCCTGAGAATGAACTGATATCATAAGTCTATTATAAAAATACATAAGTGTGTCAATTAGTCGAAATAATTGTTAATTTCAGATAGGTTTTTTCATTTGATGTAAATTTGGTATTTTTAAAGCCCTACGTTTTTCCGAATTTTAAATGATTCTGTTGCTCTTTTGAAGAACTTAAAAGTATGGGGCTGTAGAGATTCAAAACCGCGCTTAATTTGTAGCGAAAGTTTATCTGCTTGACATTTTTCCTACCATCAATGTGTGAATAAATAGTGGACGAACTTTGGCTACGAAGTATAAGAGAATGGTACTAGAGGGTAATTCTATCGGCACATATTCTTAAGTATACCTTAATTAAGTCTTGCTAAAAGTTATGGATTTAGTGTCATAGAGAATTGACGTAATTCCCAAACCGATAAGCGCCTCTAACGAAAAAAACAACAACCTTAAAACCAAAAATTTACACATAAAATAAAGCCTTTCATTTTAATTTATAGTCATAGAAAATTGATTATTTAGTACTTTGCTTTTCGGAAGACCACTAAAATGAAAAACGGATTTTGCCATTCCAATAGCGCGATGGGAAAATTTACGAGACGAGTTTGAAAAATTATATTTCAACTAAATATAAGAGACTCTTTGGCGAGGCAACGAGAAATCCCACGGGGTCTCTATACTCGAGGAGCCCAGCCAACCGTCAAACTCCTCGACGTTTTCAAAAATCTAAAATATCCCCTGAAGTACCGGTATCAAAGTTAGTTTACTGTCGGAGAAACTTTAAAACTCTCCAAAGTTTCGAAGCGTTAAAAGAGAGCGTTGAAGGAGATGTCAAAGTTACGCCTTTTAATTTTAAAATTTAGGAGTTTATTTCGAAGCTTAAAAGAGCAACGCGAGGGAAAGTCAGCTAGAACGTCTCTTATCATTAGGCGACTAATTTTTAACACAACAGATCGGCTTTCTTTCCAAACTGCTCTCGATTATGTCGAGTGTTATTAGAGCAAACAAACCGGTTTAAAAATTTGAACCGTTGAGGCTGGGAAGAGGAGGAAGGGGTGGTACCTACAATAACAACAACAAGTTTGAAATCATGGCAATGAAGACGGTGAAATTAGGCTTCAGATTCGAAGCGACTTCGTTCTCGCGTTACCCTCCCTTTCAAACCTATCCGTGGATTTCTCGGTTAGGGTTGGACAGGGCCTCTGTCTCTCATCCCTGAGACTCAACTTATTAGCGTTCTTTTACTAGGCGCTTGTCTCTCAATCTTGAACTATGGCGGAGGCGACTGAAGGACTGTGACGTCAGACGGGAAAACGCTCCCCGACATTTTTATGTTTTCCCAAAAGAGTCTTTTTTCTCTCTCTAAGTCCATATTGAAGAATCTAAAAAAAACTCATTTGTCAAGATTGGGCATTTACAACGTTTTAATAGTCGAGTTAGCCAAAATGTGACTCACGTTCCCAGGGTAAGATCAGCGGATGTGTTCGGCGACTAACTGCATGGGTAAATCGAATTGCGAAAGGGTAGTTGCTTGAAGGGAGTATAATTATAAACGTCCGTGTTTAGAGTGGATCAACGATTTTCATTTTTCTGCCAACAGATTTAACAGAAGCTAATGATAATTGGCGCTAGTTACGCTAAAAACATGTCGTTGCGAGTGTTAGGAGACAATTTTTTTAATTGGTTCAGGGTCCCTTTAACTAATCAAGTATTCAAATAGTAGCAATAGGCTCTTAAATAAAACATCCTTCAAGGAAATCGCCAAGAAGTAATATTTCTGATAGCCCGGTCCTGCTAGTACTATTTATATAGTGCTTGTTGATAATATTGGAAACTTTTTAATTGTAAACAGGATGTCGTGTTTTTGCTAAGTCTTATTAAAAATCTACCTGGTTAAAAGGGAACAATTAATTTGTTGCATACCGTAAAGGTAAAAAGTTTCTATTATTTTAACAAGCACTATGTAAACAGTGACTTGCAGGTCCTGGCTCTCGGAAAAATTACTTGTTGGCAATTTCCTTGAAGGTGTTTTATTGAAGCATCTATTCCAGAATAATTATCGAAAACCAGTAATCAGGTGATAAGCAGTTATAACCCTATCATCTACTAGGCGCTTCAATAAATGCCGCTCTCTTTTTTTCCACCTTTACGCGCATGCGCGAGTCACTGAATAAAATAGTCACGTGTTTATGTTAGTTTTATTTGTAAGGCTAAAGTTGACAGCGTACGCGCTTTTTTTCTTTCAGGAGGCGCTTGCGAAATTGAACGAGCCCTTCTATATTGAAATATATTAAGCAGCTCGCGGTTTAAAGTAACTCACAAGTATGTCCTGGCTCTCTGTATTATTTATTCTGGGCAAATCGCTGAACAGGTTTTATATAAGCGTCTATTACCGAATTAAGAATGGATATGTTACTCGGAATATAAAATTGCCTAGAAATGTTATCAACGGAATATCGGTATCTGGGTAAAGCTGAATTTGGGTTTTGAAATGACGAACACGTATCGTATATTTATAGTTTCAGAAATAGCTCGGGCCTTTCTTTGTAAATTAAGTCTTTTAGATGTCCCATTTGATTCAGATTAGATAAAAAAAATTGTACAATTAATCCCACCAGGAGGTAAAATTTATAAAATCGTATTTAAGATGACAAAGACATTTTCCCTTAAAATTTATATACTCGAAGATTAGATGAGAAGCCATTAATTTCAAAATACTTAAAATGCCGGCGTACGAGAGCGAAATATAATGGCTGTATTGATTGAGATAAACAATAAGAATAGTTTAAAAATAATCAAGCGGTGCTACCTATAAGATAACCCCAAAATAGAGGCGCTGGCGAGAGAGGAACCAAGAAGGGGAAGTAATGGGCCTGTCGCGGAGGTGCAAAGGTACGAAACGAACAGAGCGAAGAAATAGGTTTTTTGGCCGGGGATAACGAGGGAAGTCAGGCCAGCCAGAAATCGACGACGGTGGAAATGGCGTCGAGGATGAGGATGGGATGGGATGGGATGGGGACGCTCGGGAGGAGGAAAATGCAAAAATAGAAAAACGGGGGAAGAATGGAGGTAGGGCGATAAAAAGCGCGGGAGAAAGATGGAGAGAAATAAGCCTCGCTTCTTTCGCGTCCAAAGTCTCTTCTTTATTTCGGCGGTAATGGGAGTGATTAGTGGGAGGATGTAGCCAGCGCAGGCCCGCGCCACGGAGAGCTATTTTTGCTAAGAGGATGAACAAGACGCTGGCAGGAATCGTCGATGACAGATCTAGCCGGAAAGCGGAACAAGGCCTAACAATCGTATATTCTAACACGTGATGCTCTTTAATGACACGACTCAGTTTGACGATTTTCGAAAGTTAAGGTAGATCGAAATTGTTATAAAAATAAATGGTATCTATCTTACGAGAGTTAAGTCAAATGGAACGTGATACTTTCGCACACTCGAAACAGTTTTCAATTGGCCATCGTTTCCCGCCAAATGCGGATGCGTACAGAGCATTAGGACATCAATAGGCGCTAGCATAAATTATTCGTGTCTTGTTCAACTTGTTAAAATGTTCCACGCGCTCTTTAATATTTTAGCGTAAAAGGCTCGTGCGTTTTTTTATTTCAGGGAGCACGCGGGAAATCGCGCGAGCCCGTTTACGCTAAAATATCAAAACACGCGTGGAACTTTTTAACAAGTTGAATAAGATATAAATAGAGTTTATGCTAGCGTCTATTATCCTAGATATTACTACAACTAAATATGTTAAATGTAGAAATTAAACTGCTCAGGAATATTTACTTATTTATAAACTATACAGGGTGCTTCAGAAGGTTACAAGCTCTTACTTCAAATTATAGGCAGACAGTAAATTTATCTAATCTAATAATATTTCACATAGATCACTTTATTTAGTGGACTATTTTCGGCGGAGGCCGATAATTCCCCGCCTTTGGTAGTCGTCGAAGGTAGCAGTGACTTCAAATATACAGGGTGTTTCAAAGGAATGCAAAACATTTAAGGAGTTGTAGGGGGCGAGTTGAGAAGTATGCATGTTTTTTCCCCATTGTCCTACGATGAGTTAAAAGAGCGCCAGAGAGCTTCAAAGTGTGGCCTACTAGCCCCTGGAAGTAGGCTGCAACAAGCGCAAAACCAAGCAGCAGGGACTTTAAATACTGTTTAAGTTTACTTTTTTACGCTGGCTACCTCGATTTAATACAGAGTCCTTTTTTACCTATCACACGAACCCAAACCTTAATGTTCGCATTTCCCCGCTGCTTGGTTTCACGCTTGTTGCATCCTACTTCCAGGGGCTAGTAGGCCACACTATGAAGCTCTCTGGCGCTCATCGTAGGGAAATGGGAAAACAACAGGCATATTCTCAACTCATCCCCTACATCTCCTTAACATTTTGGCATAACCATTTGAAACACCCTGTATATTGTAATAGTTTTCATCTCGCACTATTTTTCTTCCAAAACCTTTTTGAAAACTTAGCTTGGGCCTGCAAAAGTCAATCACATAAGCAGTTATGTGAGGACATGGTTACGTCTCCCTAAAATGTATTTTATATCTTAGAAAATGTCCAATCAAAGATGCAATTTTTATATTTATAAGAATATTTATTTTCGTTATAATAATTATTAATTAAATCGAATAATAAACTTTAATCAAATTTTCACAATTAGAAAACGGTAGATTGTATGAGAGTTGTCATTAAATAACTTTAAATTATCCGTTCTTATCAAGTAATCTCCGATTCTGAGAAAACATCATGACCAAATTTATCAAGCCATTAGCCACGCCTTATTGAAAGTGGCGACGTCTGGCAGTCGCGGTTTGAATTTTTCAATAAGCATGGCTGCCACGGTATAATTTTAGCCGAAACGCATTAGGAAATCGGCGAAATCGGGGGCTCTGGTAAATTTCGAGAATGAATAATGATTTGCGCCCGTTTGCCAGATTCCTAGCTCTCTCATTTACCTCGCTCCCATCCCGAAGAAGTAGGCGCGCTCGGAACGCTAGCAGACTCTACCCAGTCCCTATCGTTGTACGGAAGTGCAGTCAGATTAGAAACTGTGACACATTCATATCCACAATCGCCTTCTACCGATCCCACCATTTTCACAACGGATAAAAATACGCCAAACGTTCCTCTTCGCCTCTCTCTTTCTCGGAGCGAGAGCCAATTCAATCGCTCATATTCAACCAGCCACGAATTTCCAGCCCTTCGCTTCGCCCTGCTCTGTCGCTCGGTGCCTGTACGACTCATCTTCGGATGAATCTTCTACAGTTTTAAAAATAGTGATACAGAAACGCCTGTCAGATTTATGATTGCTTCCATAAATGCGTTGAGCAGGATAATACCAATTTTCAATTCGATGTTGTTTGAAAATATGGGGTTGAATAGCTTTAATTTAATTAATTAATTTCATTTAAAAAAAACTATTATGTTATTTTTTTTTCTTCATTTTATTGGTCTTACTCTTGCGATGAAAAGCTATAGCCTTATCCAAAATGGATGGCTGGATGGCTGCTTCGTGTTTCTGTTTCTCTTTCTGTTTCTACTTTCTAAGTTTTAAAAATAGTGATACAGAAACGCTTGTTAGATTTATTTAAAAACCCAGTCAATTAAATTTATGATTCAAAATAAAATTTCTCTATACCTCGTATTACTTAAATTAACAATTTTTTTCTTGAAAATTCCTGAAATAAGTTTATTTAACGTAAAATATAAATTGAATATAAATATAAATATATAGGACTTCACTCTTAAAAGATTTGTCTACCTAATTACTTGATTTCTAAAACATTATTATATATTATTTCTGACAACATTACTAGAAAATGTTGCGAGAAATAATTGGAAATCACAGAATTTTTTTGGAAATCCAGTAATCTGGTGTAGACATTTCTTACGATTAACTATTAACCCCAGAAATATTGTCATGTCAAAATAACTTTATCTTAAATCCCTTTTTCTTTAATTTCCAATAATTTTACATTCATTACCTACGATTTTTACATCTGATAAGTGACTTAAGTTTTGAAAGATTTTCAAATAATTCAAAAATCTTTCAATGTAAGTTCGTACGGCAGTAGAAAACAAAAATCGATCGTCTCGATTTCCCAATAAAGTAGAAAAACCTTTAATAGGTGCCGATATACGTGCTGAGCGTATATTTGGTATCCCCCCCCCCCGCCATCGAATTAACTGGTGAAATAATCCGCGATAAACGCCCGAGGACAAAATTGGTCGGGAAACGAGTCGGGATCATGTCCTCATCCTCCCCCGCATCCCCAGCCTCTTCCGCTGATCCCCATCACCAGAAGATTCCTCGCCACGCCTGGGAAAAGTTTCCTTCAAAGAAATCCCCCGCATTCCACCTCGAGCGAATTTTATGGTATTAGTTTTTGACGGAAATAAAAAAAAGTCCAACGGGTGACAGTGGGCCGTAGTAGGACGAACGTTCAATAATACCATCAGGTAACGTTGGATACCCGATTTTGAATCGATAGATCAGGGGAGGGGGCTTCTGGGGAAGACTTGACTAAATTGCGTAGCCAATAACGTTGCCCGTAGACTAAAGGGAGTTCCCGCCTTTGGTTGCGCTATCAGATTAAAACAGCGACGGAGTGGGAGCCTCTCTCAGTTGACAGGTCTTTTATACGCAGTGTGTCGCTGCGATCTCCGGGAAAGGGCTATTCGCGTAACGTCAGAAGGGGTTGGAATAAACGAAGTTGGGGAAAGACACGGCCGAGGCTTAGCGATCCGTGCTCACGAAGATCTCTCAGTCAGCTTGATCGGTATTGCCATCCGAAAAGGTGTTTAGACGCTATAAATACGATCCGAAGTAACGTTAGGGTCGTAGATCGTTGCCAAGCTTTGGACACCTGGCGGCAGAATGTGACGACAACGAGGATACACGCCGAAATAAGACGGAACTAACGTCGTAACTTTAAACGTGATAGGCCTACCTCTGTTTTTCATGCAGATGGGATAAAGTTCCTTATCAGTCGTTCCTTACGTTTCAATGGGGACTTGTAAGCATGACCTCACGCCGTACCTCTGGCTATGGCCGCCATATTGGTATGCTTATTTTCAATTGGAAAAATCACAGGTGACGTATTAGTTACGTCATACTGCCAAGTCCCTATTCTGAATTATAAGTCTCTGCAAACCAATCTACAGGGTGTTTCAAAAGGTTATGCAAATATTTTAAGGAGTTGTAGGGGAGGAGTTGAGAAGTATGCCTGATTTTTCCCCATTTACGATGAATTAAAAGAGCGCCAGAGAGCTTCAAAGTGTGGCCTACTAGCCGCTGGAAGTAGGCTGCAACAAGCGCGAAACTAAGCAGCTGGGAAATGCGAACATTAAGTTTTGGGTTCGTGTGAAAGGTAAAAAAGGATTTTGTAAGGAAATCGAGGTAACCAGCGTAAAAAGGTAAACTTAAACAGTATTTATAGTCGCCGCTGCTTGGTTTTGCGCTTGTTGCAGCTTACTTCCAGGGGCTAGTAGGCCACACTTTGAAGCTCTCTGGCGCTCTTTTAACTCATCGTAGGAAAATGAGGAAAAAACAGGCATGCTTCTCAATTCACCCCCTACAAATCCTTCAAGTTTTTGCAAAAACTTTTGAAACACCCTGCATAACATGTATTGCATTATTGAGAAGTCGTACTAACATGGCATTCTGAGAAGTCATATTAAAGTATATGATGACAATCTGCGAAGTCGTACTCAAGGACTATGACAATGTGTTAAGTCTTACTAATAGCCTATATGGAAATATATTGTGAAGTCGTACTAACAACTCATGGTAATATTTTAAGTCTACTAACCGTCTTTTACCATCTGCTAAGTCGTACTAACCAAATGAGGAATTTGTGAGAAACTAATGAACTACGCATCGTAGCCACCTGTTTAAGGCATTAAAAGTCGCAAGATGACTTGGGCCTAAGGTGGTGTCTTGGGTGTTAGCCTAGCTGATTATTATTAACTGTCAAAACAATTTTAATTCCTAGATAAAATTATATTGTGATTGTGAGTATAAAAAAAGAAAAATTTCAACTAGAACAATATCAGGCAACGATATCTTCAGGATCTAAATATTAGTCCATTTTAATATCAACATGTAACAAAACCAAAAGTAAATGAATATATGATTTACTTCTGAGAAAATTAACTGATAAAATATCGAAAAATGTTTCGTCTTTGCAATTATTGTTTTGTTTGATACAATATAGAATCACTAAATATTTTCATACTTTTTTTTTCAGAACTATCATAAAGCGCTCAAAACACACTAAAGGGAAAAAACATTCAATATTATCCAAACGAGGCGCTAATCAAACAATGATCCTTCAAAATAATGGTAACTTTGGCTAAACTGATGGCAAACTATTTTTACCCTTCTCTGATTACTCTTTAATTCTAATAATAATAGAAGTGGAACGCGAAATGCGCTCTAGAAATTCTAGTAATAATAGAAGTGGAACGTGAAATGCACCCTAGAAATTCTAGTAATAGTAGAAGAGAAATGCGAAATGCACTCTAGAAATTCTAGTAATAATAGAAGTGGAACCGAAATGCGTTCTAGTAATTCTAGTAATAATAGAAGTAGAACGCGTAATGAGTTCTAGTAATTCGAGTAATAATAGAAGTGGAATGCGAAATGCTTTCTAGTAATTCGAGTTGCAATAGAAGTGGAACATGTAATGCGTTCTAGTAATTCTACTAATATTAGAAGTGCAACTTGAAACGTGCTCTAGGTGATTCTAGTAATGATATAAGTGGAACACATGTGTTCTAGTAATTTAAGTAACAATAGAAACGGAACACGTAATGTGCTCTGGTAATTCTAGTAATAACAGAAATGGAACGCGTAATGCGCTCTAGTGATTCTAGTAATAATAGAAGTGGAACGCGAAATGCGTTCTAGTAATTCAGTAATTCGAGTAACAATAGAATTGGAAAGCGTAATGCGCACTAGTAATTCGAGTAACAATAGAATTGGAAAGCGTAATGCGTTCTAGTAATTCTAGTAATAATATAAGTAGAGCGCGAAATGTGCTCTAGTAATTTGAGTAATAATAGAAGTGGAACGCGAAATGTGTTCATGTTGTTCGAGTAATAATAGAAGTGGAACGGGAAATGCGCTCTAGAAATTCTAGTAACAATATAAGTGGAACACGAAATGCGCTCTAGAAATTCTAGTAATAATAGAAGTGGAACACGAATTGTGCTCTAGGAATTCTAGTAACAATATAAGTGGAACCCGAAATGCGCTCTAGAAATTCTAGTAATAATAGAAGTGGAACACGAATTGTGCTCTAGGAATTCTAGTAACAATATAAGTGGAACCCGAAATGCGCTCTAGAAATTCTAGTAATAATAGAAGTGGAACACGAATTGTGCTCTAGGAATTCTAGTAACAATATAAGTGGAACCCGAAATGCGCTCTAGAAATTCTAGTAATAATAGAAGTGGAACGCGAATTGTGCTCTAGGAATTCTAGTAATAATAGAAGTGGAACACGAATTGTGCTCTAGAAATTCTAGTAATAATAGTAGTGGAACACGAAATACGAGCTAGTAATTCAAGAACATGAATGTCATTTCCCAAAGATCTTTGAGAGCATAAAAGGATATCGACAATGAAAACCAATCTAAACTAATTTGATACATTCGGACTTTCTTTTTCATTTAGTCGGAAGCGTGTCAACCACCCAACGAAAAGAGAGGCGCCCCGTGGAACCTCATCGTGGAGTGATCGAAGGTGAAATATTCCATATTGGCTGGGAAGATAACGCGTTCGAGTAGAGCTAAGTTGTCTCTATAATCAGATTTGCTCGAGATAAAACGGTTCATCTCGTCAGGGATGCATCGAGCTGAGCTCGTCGAGTTCTACGCATTTTTTTCTTCTCAGAGAAAAGCTCGCGAAAAACGAATTTGAAAAAAAAAACTATATTAAAATTCAAAGCACGTTTGGGAGCTGTCGCTAACCAAAATAGTTCCCTACTTTTCAAAGACGGTTTTGGCGCTAAGACGTTTGGTTTCCAATCGAGCCATGGACAAGTTGCTCCGAAGCAAAAATATACGAGTTCCACCCTTAAACATTTATATTCAACAAATGTACCTACGGAATGATTTTCTAAGTCGCAATTTAAAATAAGGTTTTTTAAAAAGAAAATGCTGTTTGAGCACTTTCTATCCAAAAATACACTTTTTACAATGCGATGCTATAAAAAGGATTTATTCAGTTCTACGTGTTATACAATGAAGAAATATATATATTATGATACAAACTATGATAGGTTAATAAAATTATATAAAATAAGGTACTTAAATATTTTATAATAAATTTATATTATTATCACTAGACTTTGTACTTAAGTATCGCCATCTATCGAAGTGTCAAACATTATCTCAAAATTGATAATTAAATAGAAGATCATATTTTCATAGCTTAACTTAAGACTATATTTATTTATGAAAAATAAACTAACCGTGTGTCATTAATTTCTTACCATCACCCTGCAATGCGTTTACCACACGGTTATCTGAAATAATGGCATTACAAATTGATATATAATCTAGGCCTATGGTGGTGCGGAGGGTTATTAGCGTTGCTAATTAAAGAATTTCGGTCTGCTTTACAAGAAATAATGTTAAGTGTGGCAAGTATTATTTATTATTAGTCGTATAGAAACCTTTCTAAAAACTATTTGCATTTTGACAAACAAACTTTTAGCTTGAACAAATAATCTTATGGACGCGAATCCCTAGCAAAACATAATTCTTCAAAAAGCATCGAGAGAATCGCAAAATGTTTCTTTCCACCCAAATACATAAGAACGTTTGATAACGAACCAAAAGATATTAGGCCTAACGCCCTAAGCTTATAATACCGCGCACGTGTTTAATATTTGGGTGGAAATCTTTCCAATATCGGACACCACGGCGCTACAAACGGCGTTGCTCTAAAAGAGCCAAGTGAGCAATCTAGATTCGTGTCCAGTAGTTCATTTGTCCAGACATATATTTTCGTAAGATATTAAAATTGGCTAATTCCGTCTGACGAATACAATTAACCAAAATATAACGTAATCAGGCACAAAATGGCATAACGCGTACAAAGTAAAAGAGAGGGGCTGTAAAAAAGGGGCTAGAGAGACAAAAAATAGTAAAAAGGGGGTTGGGAAGATGGACACCCCCTTGATGTTCGAAAGCGAACGAGGGGAGTGGAGATGAGCAATAAATTAGAGAAGCGATTTGGCACGCTGCCAGAATCATTCAAAAAATAGAGAACTTCGAAAAGTAGATTTTTTTCGCTGTCTCTCCGCCTTAAAGCGTAAGGGTAACACGCCATTCTCCCGGCGAAACTTGAAAGCAGTCAGCACCTCCATCTTCGAAAAAACGTCTCTTTCTTTCCGCCCGTTTCGTCTCGAAACTTTCGCTCAAACTCTTTACAAAGAGTTTTTGGAGAAAGTGTCTTCGGGAATGGATAATGAATTGGTTATCCTAGACGCGTAACCTCGCGGCATTATTGTTGTTTTTGTTGCAAAACGCTAGCGGCATTCCATGTTGGAGATACTAAATTGCTTTTTAAAACATTGAATTGCGACTTAAATGGCTTTTTTTAACTTTTAAAAGGAATTTATTTATTCTCTTTTGAGATATTTTTTTGACAAGCATACGCTACGAATCGCTAAAGGGTATTTCAATATTAAAATATCGGTATTTAGTAAAATATCGATGTTCAATGACAGCAATGTTCAATAATATAGCAATGTTCAATAACAAAGGAATGTTCAATAACATAGCAATGTTCAACAACATAGCAATGTTCAATAACATAGCAATGTTCAATAACATAGCAATGTTCAATAACATAGCAATGTTCAATATCATAGCAATGTTCAACAACATAGCAATGTTCAATAACAGCAATGTTCAATAACGTAGCAATGTTCAATAACATAGCAATGTACAATAACAGCAATGTTCAATAACATAGCAATGTTCAATAACATAGCAATGTTCAATAACATAGCAATGTTCAATATCATAGCAATGTTCAACAACATAGCAATGTTAAATAACAGCAATGTTCAATAACGTAGCAATGTTCAATAACATAGCAATGTACAATAACATCGCGCTGTTCAATAATATAGCAATGTTCAATAACATATACATATTCAATAAAATATAGATGTTTAAAAAAATATCGATATTTGATAAAAAATCGATATTTAATAAAATATATATGTTTAATAAAATGTCGATATTTGATAAAAATATCGATATTTAATTAAAATATCGATATTTTAATTAAATATCGATATTTTAATTAAATATCGATATTTTAATTAAATATCGATTTTTTTATCAAATATCGATCTTTTTATCAAATATCGATATTTAATTAAAATATCGATATTTAATTAAAATATAGATATTTAATAAAATATCGATATTTTAATTAAATATCGATATTTTAATTAAATATCGATCTTTTTATCAAATATCGATCTTTTTATCAAATATCGATATTTAATTAAAATATCGATATTTAGTTAAAATATTGATATTTAATTAAAATATCGATATTTAGTTAAAATATCGATATTTAGTTAAAATATCGATATTTTAATTAAATATCGATCTTTTTATCAAATATCGATATTTAATTAAAATATCGATATTTAGTTAAAATATTGATATTTAATTAAAATATCGATATTTAGTTAAAATATCGATATTTAGTTAAAATATCGATATTTAATAAAATATATCGATGTACGTCACTGGGTGACACCCATCGAAAACTGTACCGAAAATGCCCGGTTGTTCCATAACAAAACCTAATAAACGCCATATATTTAAATTAGATTTAATTAGGTTTTTTTATTTTGATTTACATTAATTATTCTGGTGGTACTTACTGCTATATCCCATCGGCGAATTTTTTCGGGGGCCGGAATTTTTACAGTAGGTCTACAATCCGCATTTGTATTTGAATATACACTACTAACTCGAAATTTTGAAAATTGGTGTTTACTAGGTTTTGTTTCTCAATAGGAATGGGTAAATTTATGTCTTTGACTGTAAAATTGTATATAAAATAGTTGATGCCATTGTCACCAGGGGGAGAAAGAGAAATGACACGAGTCCTCGAATCCTAAATCTAAAGTTTCAAAGCAGGTGTGACGCCAGTCGAAGTTACGGCGGTACGACTTTTAAGAAATTGTCGAAACTCTGCCGTCGTCGGAGTGCGGGGTGAGGGACATTAATTTTCCCCAGTAATAAAAGTGTTTAAAAATTTTCGAAGGAAAATTGCCAAGTAGAACGAATGTTCTTCAATATACAGAAATAGAAACATTTTGCGAGTGGGGTGGGGGAGATCTTTTCTGTTTTAAAACCGAGTAGATAAATGGGACCTGAAATCTCGGAGGAGAATACATTCCGATTTCCAACAAAATACGAGTAAGAGCATCGGGGAAAAAATGAATGCATTTCAAGGATTAACGCTAAATCAAGATGCCGTTTTAGTCATCCCCAATAACAGCGAATCCTGCCAAAAGTATATCATGTATATCTTCTAATGAAGGGCCCGTTGATGACGTAAACGTGAACCGCAGGCTGGAGCAGGGTGATAAATAAGGATTTTTTTTAAACTGGACGTGTGGCCAGTTGAGTCTAGGTAGTTTAATTAAAAAACTGGCCACTGGCCGCTTACCATTTCTAACCTTCAAAATCAGGCTTTCATAATTTATGGTCAAATTATCCATTCTTGACCATATGTGCTATAGACCCGACCCGAACAAGCCTACTGAGAGATATACTGTTTATATTCATTTTTGCTAACTTCTAAATTCGCTTCTTCTATACTGTGTGTAAAGTAGACAGATTCACGACACCAAGTTACCCACCCATACACACAATTGACACAAGGTCAAGCACACAGCATAGAAGCCAAGACCAAACAATTTTAGGGATTAATATAGTATTTATTTAATGAACAAAAATCTTGAAAGGAAAAAACTTTGAATTAATTAAGTGGTCACTAGGGCCACGAACACCCCAAGCATTTAATTTTTAAACTGGCCCAGCTAATTTTTAAACTGGCGATTGGCCTGTGCACGATAGTGCCTTATTTATCACACTGCCGCTGGAGACAGTTTTCAATGAGCGCAATTTTCCTGCCGAATGCTCAAATCGTGGATGTTAACACCGCATCCTGTCTTAAATTTTAATGCATTTATTAATTTGCTTAAAAATTACATTTCGTAGGGAGAATTTCATTATTTATAAACTTTATTTTATCGATGTAATAGTTATATTAATGAATTTAACCCTACTACTTTTTCTTCTAAAACGTTTTTATTTAAATTAGTGACATCCTACGAAGTTACATGTTACATAGCAGGATATGCAGAATATTTCAGATGTATATTACATACTGCATAAGTAACATAATAAATATTATTATTTAAACTACAATTTTAAATGTTTTTATGTTACTTATGATACTGTTATATTCTCTAGTTACAATGATTTTATTAATACATTTGTTCGGAAAAATATACGCATTAAATTTCAAAATTAACGTGCGACCAAAAAAGAAAGCACATGTAAAAAATAAAAAGCAGATAGTATTTAGCTTCCGGACTGGAAAGATACAAATAAAATTCAGTTAACTAAATCTCTTAGCCATATTTTATTAATTTAACCAAATAAAAGTTAATATTACAATTTTAGAGTGATACGAATTAAATTTAGATTAAGTTTTGAAAAAAAATAACAATTTTCGAGTGATACGGATTAAATTTAGAATATGTTTTGAAAAAAGAATAATTTTCGAGTGATACGGATTAAATTTAGATTAAGTTTTGAAAAAAAATAACAATTTTCGAGTGATACGGATTAAATTTAGAATATGTTTTGAAAAAAAGAATAATTTTCGAGTGATACGGATTAAATTTAGATTAAGTTTTGAAAAAAAATAACAATTTTCGAGTGATACGGATTAAATTTAGAATAAGTTTTGGAAAAAAATATCAATTTTCGAGTGATACGAATTAAATTTAGAATAAGTTTTGAAGAAAAAAAATTTCGAGTGATACTGATTAAATATAGAATCCGTTTTGAAACACAATATCAATTTTCGAGTGATACGGATTAAATTTAGAATAAGTTTTGAAAAAATATTACAATTTTCAAGTGATACGGATTAAACTTAGAATAAGTTTTGAAGAAAAAAATAACAATTTCGAGTGATACTGATTAAATTTAAAATAAGGTTTGAAGAAGAAAAAATTTTCGAGTGATACGGATTAAATTTAGAATAAGTTTTGAAAAAAATAACAATTTTTGAGTGATACGAATTAAATTTAGAATACGTTTTGAAAAAAAGAATAAACATTTTCGAGTGATACGGATTAAATTTAGAATAAGTTTGGAAACAAAATTATCAATTTTCGAGTGATACGAATTAAATTTAGAATAAGTTTGGAAACAAAATTATCAATTTTCGAGTGATACGAATTAAATTTAGAATACGTTTTGAAAAAAAGAATAAACATTTTCGAGTGATACGGATTAAATTTAGAATAAGTTTGGAAACAAAATTATCAATTTTCGAGCGATACGAATTAAATTTAGAATACGTTTTGAATAAAAAAGAATAATTTTCGAGTGATACGGATTAAATTTAGAGTAAGTTTTGAAGAAAAAAACAATTTCGAGTGATACTGATTAAATATAGAATAAGTTTTGAAACAAAATAACAATTTTCGAGTGATACGGATTAAATTTAGAATAAGTTTGGAAAAAAAATAACAATTTTCGAGTGATACGGATTAAATTTAAAATAAGTTTGGAATAAAAAAGAATAATTTTCGAGTGATACGGATTAAATTTAGAATACTTTTTGAAAATTTTAAATTTTAAGTATATTCATTTTAAGAAATTCCCTAAAGATCGACAAGTCCACACGTAAGACTAAACTAGTCCAAAAACCCCAATGACGTTTTGGATACCGTAGAAAAATGTGTAATCCACGGTCACGAAACAAAGCATTGTCTAGTCCCTCCACAATTAGATCGCGAAGAGATTCCGGAACATCCATTGTGTCATACCTCTGCTACGATCATTATTCAAGTCGTGAGCGAGGATTTATATATTAGAAACCCCTATACAGCTCGCATCGAATAACGGGCTTTGTTTCCGCGAATCTCGGGAAATGTTGGCCGTCTGCCATTGGAAGAGGATGCTGCTCCGGAAGATGGAGCCCGGTTGGATGGGCAAAACCGCTACCGGCGGCGGCGGCAGGGGTTTAGTGCCGACGATACGCTAGCTTGGGTTTCGGTCGAGGTGTGAAGAGACAGAAGACTCCCTTAATACCCTTCCAAATACCCAAACACGGGGGCTGAGCACCGGCCCTGGCCCTACGCGCAAAGGGGAACCGCCGCTAGCTACGCGCGCCACTGTCGGGAACTTGTAAAAAAAAATCTTATCTTTATGTTATACAAGCTGAAGAAAATCGGGCAACTAACGTAGCTAATTCTTATGCCAGCGTAACCGACACCTATTTCTAGACTCGCGAGGAGCGGGGACCAGGGTGGGGTGTTATCTCGGCTCTGTCGTGCCAAAACACTTCCCCCAGGTTCTAAATAGCTTTCAGATATTTCAAGGAAGATATATCACCTTATTTTCGCCGTTGTGTTAATTACTTTCATTGCTTCCCAGGTCTATTCGGCGTAATCGTCTACAGATTTCAAATGTGCACCTCGATTATTTTAGGTTTTTACCCGGGTTGCCAACTTTTTTAATTTTGTTATAAAAATCTAATCAATAGAATTTTTTATTTAATTTATCGATTTTTCTTTAAATAATTGATTTCCCCGTCTAATTGATGGATGCTTAGCGTCTATCTGTTATATATATATATATATATATATATATATATATATATATATATATATATATTTTAAATCGACATGTTTTTAAATTACTTGGTTTAAATCTTAATTTCACTCAATTATTTTAAAATATCACTTGCTTTAAATAATTATAACAATTTTACTTACTGTCAGTATGAAATATTTTTACCAATAATTAATTAAAATTTACAAAATAATCAAACCTTTTTTCCATCAATTTTGATTTTTATCATAAAAAATGCTCCAGTATTTAATTAAATATATTTAAATTTAAATAATATAAGAAAATAACGTTACTTATACACACAAGGTTAAATATTAAATATTTCAAAAAAAATAACAAAAAAGTAATTTATCCGAGAGCCAGGTCCTTGCAAGTTACTGCTTGTTGAAATAATGGAAACAGAACGTCGTGTTTTCGCTAAGCTTAAAAAGGTAAAAAAAGCTACCTGGTTAAAAGGAGAAACTTGTTGCATACCGTACAGGTGAAAAGTTTCCATTATTTCTACAAGCACTATATAAACAGTAGCTTGCAGGTCCTGGCTCTCGGAAATATTACTTCTTGGCGATTTCCTTGAAGATGTTTTATTGAAGCGTCTATTGCAACATAAAAAACTCTATTTAGAATTTAAAAATGAATTATTTTCGGTTTGAATAGGTTCTTTAAAAAGAGAAAAATAACGGTATTAAAATAATAACAAGGTCTACAGAATTAACTGTCCCAAAGTCAGTGGCGTAAGAACGTTTGGAAAGTGGGCCGGAGGCAAAGCAGTTTAAGCCCGGCGATAAGAAAAAAATTAAACCGAAAAACGGAATGCTAATATAGATGGATTTATTATAATAGTAGGAAAAGTGGAAGAGAGTCAATTTTTATACAAAAACAATATTTCTTAAAGGGGAACGGCCAAGCTTTTCCAAATATGGCCTTATTTCCGTATCAAAAGATTAACAAGACGTTCAATATACTAACACGTACCTTTTTTTGTCTTGAAAAAATAGCTTTTGACCCAAAAAGTTGAAACGAAAAATAACGCCAGGTGTTTGGGTTTGAAATTTCGCCGCCATCTTAGGGGCTGCCGCCAGCGCCCCTAACCCCGTATGAGCGATTTGCGAACTATCCTAACTTTTAAAATCGCGCCATTTAGGCTTAGGTATCTTATAACTGGAACGCGTCTTCAGCAGCGCGTGCTTTTACGTTGTTTTTCTGTCTCAGCGACTTCTCACCAGGTGTCGCGGTGGACGCGCACTTTTCGATTTCCCGAAATTTCTTTATTTTATTAAAAATTAGCGACTAAATATTTTTTGATGCGGTTTTCGCCATAAATTTTAGTTTTTAATGGGCTATAGGGATATCTAACTGGTTAAAGCTTGACCGTTCCCCTTTAAGAAAATGAAGGACCGAAGCTTAATATTTGCTAAAATAATAATAATATTTGCTTTATTTCATAAATCTGAAAGCAGTTCCTACTCTGGTGACCCAAGTCCATTATTCTTATTGAAAATTAATGAGAGATAATACGCCTAAGAGAAAGTAAAAGTGAGTTTTTCTCAAAAAAGTACTAGAAAGAATTTAGTTGGCTAAAAGCGAACAAAGAACCTAATTTAGAATCCCATCTTAAGATAAACATTCTTAGAAGTCTATTTTAAAAATAAAGGATCAAGTAAAAAGGGATTATACTTCGGGGGTTTTAGCAAAGTTCTTCAAAGAATCAAAGAGTTTCCGAAGCTAACCGTTTTAACATATCAAACGGTTTGTAAACTTCAAAAGAGGAGTGAATCGCTCGACCTTTTGAGCGGAGCTTTCTAGCTAGAGAGCCGCGGGCGACCGGCTCCGTCCCAGTTAACACTGGCGTGGGTGAGATTCATATCATCTGTTCGAGAGATTATATTCAGGCGGCTAGCTCGGAGCGATATTCTCGACCGCAGAAATTGAGCTCTACAACAAACGGATCACTGATCCGTGAACAGACCCCGAATCCAGACGCTACTCCCGCTCCCCTGATATCACCACCGTTGCCATCATATTCTCTAAAGTATACGGGACGAAGTTACTCCTAACGACGAGCTCATTGGCGGCGAAGCACTAAGGTCTTTCGGGTTAAAGGGCTGCGTTAAAGGAGACGTAATTGCAGCCTGCGGGACAAACTTTGAAAGTGCGCTCTAGCGCGACTAACCGCTCAGTTCTGAAGAAGAATTTTAAACACTTTCCGGGTTATTCCTGAGTCGGCTCCTTCCGCGTAAGATCCTAATTTATTCAACGTTTCAACGGCAATTTACAAATCCAAAAATAAAGAACTATTTCCGCAGTGCCGTATAAACCCATGGCCGCTCGACATCCACCTGTATAGTGGTGCATAAATAAAAAAAATAATCAGCTAGGCTAATACCCAAGGCACCAGCCTAGGCCCAAGTCATCTAGCGACTGGCCTGCTCCATGTGGTACATGGGCCACTGCTCTTGGTGGGCCCCTAAGCTTTATGGATAATACGACACTGTATTTCCGTGTAAACACTGCTCAGTGATGCAACGCGTAACTAACGAGGAGACTACCCGAGGTGATAATCACCGATTTTGTTGAAACTAGGTGGTTATGTAGACCGTATGGTAACATGAAATTGCACCAAGGGAAAAATTGCAATGGGCATTAATTTTGCCATGGCAACCGAAAATGTTTTTGACAACACATTATGTATATTTTCCCATTGAAAATGACATGGGAATATGATCACTTCTAAAAAATAATACTAATAATTCTAGTTAAAATTATTAATTTTGATCAAATTCAAATAACTAAATTCTATTTTATTAATTTTGATAAAATTCATTTATTATCGTCGATTTGGCGATTAGTTGGTAAATACAACTTTTTATTTTTATATTTCTCTTTTCTCCATTTTTACCGATTTTGATCAAATTTGATCAAATTGACCAAAATTCATCAAAATATCATTTGTCAATTTTGATCTATTTTTTTGGTTTTGAAAATTTTCACAGGGGGGACCCTTAGAAGCGCTCCGATTCCCATGTTATTTTCAATAAGAAAATATACGTACTGTGTTGTCAAAAACATTTTCAGTTTCCATGGCGAAACTATTGTCCATTGCAACTTTTCCCTTGGTGAAATTTCATGTTACCATAAGGTCTACAAACCCACCTAGTTTCAACAAAATCGGTGATTATCACCTCGGGTAGTCTCCTCGTAAATCCCTCCCTTCTCTAAAAACACTATTGACGTTAAATTTCACATCTATCTTCATTGTAATTTAAAATACGTCAAAATTCAGATAAGTTTGGAAGTTTAAAAATTCTCCCATTCGAATCAAAATGAACTATAAAACCTTAATTAGAAAACTCACAGATAGGCACCTCACTGAACACCTCACAGACCATCTCACACGTAACTTTTCTCATCTTACGACTATCGCTGTGAGATGATATGTGAGATGCCTATGAGATGCCTGTGAGATGAACGAAAGTTATTGTGTGAGATGGTCTGTGAGATGCCTGTGAGATGCATGTGAGATGGTCTGTGAGATGCCTGTGAGATGGTCTGTGAGATGCCTGTGAGATGCCTGTGACATGCCTGTGAGATGTTCTGTGAGATGCCTGTGAGATGGTCTGTGAGATGGTCTGTGAGATGCCTGTGAGATGGTCTGTGAGATGCCTGTGAGATGCCTGTGACATGCCTGTGAGATGTTCTGTGAGATGCCTGTGAGATGACTGTGAAATGGTCTGTGAGATGCCTGTGAGATGGTCTGTGAGATGCCTGTGAGATGCCTGTGACATGCCTGTGAGATGTTCTGTGAGATGCCTGTGAGATGACTGTGAAATGGTCTGTGAGATGCCTGTGAGATGGTCTGTGAGATGCCTGTGAGATGCCTGTGACATGCCTGTGAGATGGTCTGTGAGATGCCTCTGAGATGACTGTGAAATGGTCTGTGAGATGCACTGTGAGATAGTCTGTGAGATGCCTGTGAGATGCCTGTGACATGCCTGTGAGATGTTCTGTGAGATGTCTGTGAGATGGTCTGTGAGATGGTCTGTGAGATGCCTGTGAGATGGTCTGTGAGATGCCTGTGAGATGCCTGTGACATGCCTGTGAGATGTTCTGTGAGATGCCTGTGAGATGACTGTGAAATGGTCTGTGAGATGCCTGTGAGATGGTCTGTGAGATGCCTGTGAGATGCCTGTGACATGCCTGTGAGATGTTCTGTGAGATGCCTGTGAAATGGTCTGTGAGATGCCTGTGAGATGGTCTGTGAGATGCCTGTGAGATGCCTGTGACATGCCTGTGAGATGGTCTGTGAGATGCCTCTGAGATGACTGTGAAATGGTCTGTGAGATGCACTGTGAGATGGTCTGTGAGATGCCTGTGAGATTCCTGTGAGATGGTCTGTGAGATGCCTGTGAGATGGTCTGTGAGATGGTCTGTGAGATGCCTGTGACATGCCTGTGAGATGGTCTGTGAGATGGTCTGTGAGATGCCTGTTAGATGGTCTGTGAGATGCCTGTGAGATGGTCTGTGAGATGCCTCTGAGATGACTGTGAAATGTTCTGTGAGATGCACTGTGAGATGGTCTGTGAGATGCCTGTGAGATGCCTGTGAGATGGTCTGTGAGATGCCTGTGAGATGGTCTGTGAGATGGTCTGTGAGATGCCTGTGACATGCCTGTGAGATGGTCTGTGAGATGCCTGTGAGATGGTCTGTGAGATGGTCTGTGAGATGCCTGTGAGATGGTCTGTGAGATGGTCTGTGAGATGGTCTGTGAGATGCCTGTGAGATGGTCTGTGAGATGCCTCTGAGATGACTGTGAAATGGTCTGTGAGATGCACTGTGAGATGGTCTGTGAGATGCCTGTGAGATACCTGTGAGATGGTCTGTGAGATGGTCTGTGAGATGCCTGTGACATGCCTGTGAGATGGTCTGTGAGATGGTCTGTGAGATGCCTGTGAGATGGTCTGTGAGATGCCTCTGAGATGACTGTGAAATGGTCTGTGAGATGCACTGTGAGATGGTCTGTGAGATGCCTGTGAGATGGTCTGTGAGATGGTCTGTGAGATGCCTGTGACATGCCTGTGAGATGGTCTGTGAGATGCCTGTGAGATGGTCTGTGAGATGGTCTGTGAGATGCCTGTGACATGCCTGTGAGATGGTCTGTGAGATGCCTGTGAGATGCCTGTGACATGCCTGTGAGATGGTCTGTGAGATGCCTATGAGATGGTCTGTGAGATGCACTGTGAGATGGTCTGTGAGATGCCTGTGAGATGCCTGTGAGATGCCTGTGAGATGGTCTGTGAGATGCCTGTGAGATGGTCTGTGAGATGGTCTGTGAGATGCCTGTGACATGCCTGTGAGATGGTCTGTGAGATGGTCTGTGAGATGCCTGTTAGATGGTCTGTGAGATGCCTGTAAGATGGTCTGTGAGATGCCTCTGAGATGCTCTGTGAGATACCTTTGAGATGGTCTGTAAGATGGATTTTATCCCATTTTAAATTCTTAGTGATGGGACGATTATAAATTTCAGTTTTGAAATTTGACATTTAATAAAATGATTATATATATAAATATATATATATATATATATATATATATATATATATATATATATATATATATATATATATATATATATATATATAATCATTTCATTAAATTTCAAATTTCAAAACTGAAATTTATCAGCGCGCAATCACGTATAATTAAAAATGGGATAAAATTAGCGCATTTAGGTTTCTGGTTTGCAAATGACAAGAATCAAATAAGCGAATGCCCCTGGGGTAGGCTTCCAAACTTTACCCACGCCATGCAGAAATGAGTAAAGATCAATCTTAATAACCCGAATATAGGGCCAAACCCTTCCGAGAATCAAACTTCACTTTCCGCGTGCCTTGATCTACAATGTCAGATAATAGGGGTCTGATAGAAACGCGAATATAAAGTATTCCACGGAAAGATGCCTTAGCGAGGGAGGACCGCGATTTCTCCGTTCTCCCACCAGCTGGCGCTGTCAACCCCTTAATTGGCTTAGCATAAACAAACAAGGACTAAGTAATTACGCTCCCTTAATTGAGTTTCTACCCGTCGAACCTACCCAAAATAGATTTTTAAAGCCACCACTGAATACACCCGGCCACTTTAGTTTTTACCTGATAATTCGGATAACGTAGGACTCGCGTGTGGGTAGTCGCGTGCTAAGCCAGATAAGAAATCGTCTTGATTCGTACGAAGTCGCGAATCCGTTCAGTTTAAAATACAAGATTCGGGACGATAAAAGGCGAGCCGAATTAAGAATTAATGTAAACAAAATATTAGATTTTCGGGGGGGGGGGGGAGGTACAGATTGCGATCTATAAACTGTCGAAAGCAATTTTTCGAATTATGTATGACGTTAAAATGAGCATATTTATCTCAATTTTTAATACGACCCCACTCGAAATTCCAGACAAAACTCTTTTAAGCACAGATAATATAAATAAATAAATATTTATATCGACGATTTCTATCTTAAAGATGACGCCTTTTAAAAACCAAAATGAGATATCAAAATGTAAAAGGAATCAATGTTTGAAATGAACGGAAGTATACTACACATGGGAAAATGTTCTTGTTTTTGTCGTAAGCCTGGTGGTCGAACTGGGAAATAAGTTGGTTCATTATAAATATGTCAGTTTATATTGCATTTAACAATGGACTACACTATAGCAATTAAACAATTGTAGTGCTTACAACCGATTCTGAGATATCAATGGCGTTATCTGAAATAATAAAGATAGTTCAAATATCAGATTATCTACATTTACAATCAGATATTATCAGATCAGTTGATATGGGTCATTAATTGTAAACCGACAGACAAATTTAAGATGCCTCGCAGTTATCTATAATTTGTATAACACCTGATTAAATTCCTTTAAAAATTTTAATTATTGTTTATTTTAAATTGCTTTCGACGAGATTGTATAGACTAAAAGTATAAGTCAGATAACTGTTCAGAAATTAGAATTTGGTGAGAAGAATTATAGCAGATAGGTTCAGATAACAAAATCGGTCTTTTTGTGTTATCTCACGCAGGGCTTTGTTTATGGATTCAATAATTTTATTGTTGGGTTTTGGTTTATGGATTTAATAATTTTAATACTGGGTTTTGGTTTACGGATTTAATAATTTTATTACCGGGTTTTGGGTCGAGGATCTAATAATTTTATTTCTTTGTTTTGGTTAATGGATTAAACAATTTTAATACTGGGTTTTGGTTTATGGATTTGTAATTATATTACTGGGTTTGGGTTTATGGATTTTATAATTGTATTACTAGGTTTTTGTTTATGGATTTAATAAATTTATTACTGGTTTTGTTCATGGATTTAATAATTTTATTACTGGTGCTTAAAATCTAGTAGAATAGGTAATCCACTGGCAACATGAATTTGACCGATAGCGGACTCCGAAAGGTGAGTTTTGGCCAATATCCGTAATTTCGTTGATTTTTCGACGAAATTTTAAGAATTTTGTTTTAATTTAAAGGGTGACATAATCATATGAAAAGTTTGTAACAAATTTCAGCTAGCTCCTCCTCAGCCGTACCCCTTGATGGCATTTTCAAAGGCCTCTTCCCGGAATTCGAGCGATGCTGTCGCCCTTTAAAATCAATTGTTTTTGTTATTAACGCTGCTCTCGGGCCCCGAAATTATTATTGTTCGACCGGGGCCAGGGCCCGTTCTGCACACGGGTCTTTTTACCTACAAGGAACAAGCGCGGGTATCACTTACACGGACTTACCACTTGGATCGCGGAGTACGTAATAATAAATGAGTTATACGTTGTATAACAGTTATAAAGTGTTATTAATGTCTAAAATATATATGGCTCTTTAAAAGGTCGTAGGAAATCCGGCCCGAATTTGAGGCACGCCTAATCTAGGAGTTCAATAGGCTTTGAGCTAAGGCGAATTTTGTCCCTCGAGTAGTGTCGGGTTAGGGCGCCTGATTGCCGCGTGGAATCTTAAGAGGAACAGATTTTCTCGTTCCAGTTCCGAAACTTTGAGAGCGCCATCTAGGAGAAGCGTCTCGCTAATCAACTCTAATTAAGCGGATCCGAAAACCTCCCATCGCGGGAAAATCGTTGCCATGAAAGGACTTCATTTATAAAGGAAAACTAACGTACTTTCAGCGTCGTTTCAGCCTCCAAAAGACGCTGCCAGAAGATGGAAATAAAAAACGATTTTCTTCCCACCATCTTCCTGTCTTCGGAAATATAGACGACACTTCTCATTCCGCAAAGTGTCAAACGGTTCTGTTCGTTGCAATTCGGTTGGCATATCCACAAGTTCCCCACCCTCTCATTCGTCCTCTTCTCATAGTCCCATTCTTTCTCTGATTCTTCTTTTTTATTTTCCTTTTTTTAGTTTAGTACTTTTTTGTCTGATGGGCGTTTAAAAAGCTCATAAATATTAAAAGAATTGTTAAATTATTGCCTGGTTATTAATTTTGTGTCGAGCAAATGTTGAACGAGTCATATTTTAAAAATTTATGTTCTATTTTATGGGATTGGAATTTTATGGTAAATTTTATTGGGACGAATTTATAATTGGACTCTCGTACTGGAGTTTTCAGGTACGTATTGGTTACTTATTTGTGCTAAAACTTTAATCATTGCCGAGGAGCCGCGTGCGGGTCACCATCATCAATAGATTAAATCATGATTTAATCAATTTAAAAGGTTTAAACCATGCTTAGTTGGATTATATCATTATTAAATTGGATCAAATCATAATTAAACTGGTTAAATAATAATTAAGCTGATGAAATCATTATTAAATTGATTTAATCCTTATTAAATTGATTTAATCCTTATTAAATTGATTTAATCCTTGTTAAATTGATTTAATCCTTATTAAATTGATTTAATCCTTATTAAATTGATTTAATCCTTATTACTTTGAAATAATCCGTATTAAATTTAATGGATCTTTACTAAATAGATTAAATCATTATTAAATAGATTAAATCATTATTATATTGAATAAATAATTATTATATTGAATAAATAATTATTAAATAGATTAAACCAATATTAAATTGATTAAAGCATAATTAAATTGATTAAATTATTATTAAATTGATTAAATCATTATTAAATTGATTAAGTCATTAATAATTAGATTAAATAATTATTAAAATCAATAAAACATTAAAATCGATAAATCATTAGTAAGATTATTAAATTATGGTTAATTGAATTAAATAACGATTAAATTGATTAAATGGTTAAATCACAATTTAAAAAGAATAATTCGAGATTTTAATGATTAATCGTTATTGAAATGATTAAATCGTTATTGAAATGATTAAATCGTTATTGAAATAATTAAATCGTTATTGAAATGAGTAAATCATTACTGAAATGATTAAATCGTTATTGAACTGAGTAAATCGTTATTGAAATGATTAAATTGTTATATAAATAGTTAAATCAAGATTAAATATTTAATCTTGGTTATTATTTAACTTAAATATTACTTTTTATCTATTCTTCATACATACTCTGAAATACAATCAATTTGGGTTTCAATTTACATTTAAATAAATGCAATACAGAGATACATTTAAATAGGTTTAATAGAAATTAAATGAATCTAATGATAATTTACCAAGATCTATTATATTCATATTATTTACTAGTTTCGCAACAATGAATTACGGTTATTTAGCTTCCCATAAATTATTTGACATAGTTAAATTTTATTTTTCAACTAGTAGACGTTCTACTAAATTATTTAACATTGTTCAATTTAATTTTTCTATTGGAAGATGTTTTATTAATTAGTTAAATTTTATTTTTCTACTAGTACACGTTCTACTAAATTATTTAACATTGTTCAATTTAATTTTTCTATTGGTAGATGTTTTATTAATTAGTTAAATTTTATTTTTCTACTAGTAGACGTTCTATTAAATTACTTAACCAATAAAGTCTTATTTCTATAGTAGTAGACATACTATTTAATTAGTTAACACAGTAAAGTTTTATTGATCTAGTAGTAGGCAATCTAGTTAATTAGTTAAAACAATTAAATTTTATTTATCTAGTGGTAGACATTATATTTAATTAGTTGACACAGTAAAGTTTTATTTATCTAGTAGTAGGCAATCTAGTTAATTAGCTAAAACAATTAAATTTTATTTATCTAGTGGTAGACATTATATTTAATTAGTTGACACAGTAAAGTTTTATTTATCTAGTAGTAGACATTCTATTTAATTAGCTAACACAGTAAAGTTTTATTTCTCTAGAAGTAGACATTAAATGAAATTATTTAACTTTGGAAATTTTTATTTTTCTCCTAGTAGACGTTCTATTATTTTTTATGCATTTGTCTTTTAGTTGACATTTCATTACATCATTTAACACAGTAGTCTAATTATTTAAGTAGTATACATTCTATTAAATCATTTAACATAATATAGTTTTACTTTTCTACTAGTAGACATAGTATACTACAATGTAAAATGATATAATACAACGATTACCAGTAAAAAAAATAAAACGTTACTTTGTTAAATAGTTTAATAGAAGTAGACGTTATATAAAATTATTATTATATAACTATTATTTTCCGGCAATTAAGTAGAAAACAATCATTTTCGATACAGAGTAAAAAAAACACGAGACAAGGGCCCAATGAGATAAACCACCACAAAACACGTAACTAATAGAATAAGGTGAAGGTTTAAACGGGGACATATTTAAGGCGCTCAGTGCGTTGAACAGCGAGAGGCCGTGACGCTCGGAAAGAAGCCAGTTAGGAAATAATTGATGAGGTTTCATAGCTCAGTGACAAAAAACTGGAGAGTGGCCGACCAAAAAAAATTCAAAAATCGCGTCAGAGATTGCCAAGCTCGTCTCGCTCTCGGCTCTAACTCTAACTAAGACTAAACGCCCTGAAACGGGACCTGGCGGAAAGAAAGTTTCAAAAAGAAGGTTCAGAACAGGGCCCTCCATTTAACGCTATCCAGTTACGAGTATTTTTTCCGTCTTGGTCAAAGTCAATGCTACACAATGAGAGTCTGTTTCGCAAAATGATACGCATTAATAGCTTTGGGCGCTTGGAGAGTTCATCATATTTAAGTGACACCTGATTAACGCCTACGACCCGACCGACGTTCCCAGCAGCGCCTCCTAGCGCCGAGAAATGGAACGAAGGATAAGTTTTGGAAGTGACGTCATCGTTTCCCAATGAGTCACCGGCCACTTCTTCCCTTCATCTTGTCATAAATAATATTAAGTTGACTTCACGGTGATGGCGATGTTATATTCAAGATTTATTTCGTCGTAGACGCAAAAACAACCATATCGTCGGAGTCCGTTTTTGCGGGCCCTTATACTAGAGCTTATAAAATAACCCTTAAAGCTGAATAGGGCCCGGGTTGGGTCGCTTGACTGACTAGGCAATATAGGCCATTGCTTAGGGCGCGCAATTTCGAAGGGCCCCGATTCTAAAGGTAAGGTTCCTTACAGTTATTTTAGGGAAAAATGAAATTATACTTGTGGGGTAAGAACACCCAAAAGAGGATTTATTACTGGAAAGAGCTATACTTCTTCGTAACAATACGTTACGTTGTGATATATGATATTACATTACGTTAGATTACGTTACGTTACATTATGTTAAGTTACGTTACATTACGTTACAATACGTTATAATAAGTTACAATACGTTACAATACGTTACGTTGTGTTACGTTACAATACGTTACGTTGTGTTACGTTACAATACGTTACGTTGTGTTACGTTACAATACGTTACGTTGTGTTACGTTACAATACGTTACAATAAGTTACAATACGTTACGTTGAGTTACGTTACAATATGTTACGTTACGTTACAATACGTTACAATATGTTACAATACGTTACAATACGTTACGTTGTGTTACGTTACAATAAGTTACGTTGTGTTACGTTACAATACGTTACGTTGTGTTACGTTACAATACGTTACAATAAGTTACAATACGTTACAATACGTTACGTTGAGTTACGTTACAATATGTTACGTTGAGTTACGTTACAATATGTTACGTTACGTTACAATACGTTACAATATGTTACGTTACGTTACAATACGTTACAATATGTTAGGTTACGTTACAATACGTTACAATACGTTACATTGTGTTACGTTACGTTACAATACGTTACAATACGTTAAGTTACGTTACAATACGTTACAATACGTTACGTTACGTTACGTTACGTTACGTTACAATATGATACAATACGTTACGTTACGTTACGTTACGTTACGTTACAATATGTTACAATACGTTACAATACGTTACAATACCTCATGTTTAATTTATTTTAATTAAGGCTACCTGTCATAATAATTTAAATTAGTCGACTAGATAAAAATTCTTAAGAATTTTAATTTAAAACATTAGTTATAATTATAACGTTTATTACAAGCATATACAGGATGCCTCATATATTTCTCAAATTCTGTAAAAGGTAGAGTTTTGAAATTTCCAGGGTAAACGTATGACGAATGGAACATTCTAATTTCTTCTTTCAAATATTTCTAAAAGATTTTCATGTTTAAAAAAAAACATTTTGACAGATAGGTTATAGACGAAATCTTTCAACAAGAAAGCTGTAGAGCATACTTGAAGCTCCGTCGAAAAATACCAATGTTTACAAAAAGGTATGAGGTCATAGGAGGCAATAACGTTTTCGGGCACTAAGAAAATATATTTTAAAGCATAACACAAATGTAGCAAAGGTTGATCTTTTTATTCAATCAAAACCAAAAAAAAACAACAAATTACAGGTGGGGTTCAATTATTCCTCCGTTATCTGCAATGCATGTTTCAGTACTATGAAACATGTTTCAAAATGAACGCTGTATCATATCGGGAGTTACAAGTTGAAAGACGTCAACAATTCTCTGGCGCAGTTCTACGACGTTCGCAATAGGTTTCTGGTAAACGTGCTCTTTAATGAAGCCCCAAAGTCGAGCGGTGGCAGGTCTGGTGTACTTCTAGGCCATCGAACGGGACCAGTCCTTCCAATTCATCGCTGAAGGAATTTGAGCAACAACAGCTTGGGGTGGATGCGGTGGCGCACCGAGGGGCAGATCACTTTGCTACAAGGGTGTCCTAATAATCATTGTTAAAAATGTAATTATGATTTAATTATTTTTGATCATGGTACAGCCAAAGCTACAGATTTAATTTTAATCTAATCCAATAATGATTTAATCATACGAGGGTGTCGCAGCGTTCTCCGGACGCAGTCCCTTGTCAAAAGTAGGTCATCCCTTGCACTTCTGATACTGCATCGTGGGTAAGCAACAAAGCAGCGGCGGCGATCGGAAAATATTTCTGAGGGGGCACGGGCCATTATTTTTTAATCCAAAAATGCATATACTTAAAACTTAAGCAAGAAAATGTACAGCTCTAAATTTTTATAACTATATCTATTTTTTTTAAAAGTGTTCTTTCTTATATCTCATCCGTCAATGAATACATTGATAATAAAAGTCGATATCTTTAGAAAAATATCTGTGTACATGGCTAGATAATTAAGCCACATACTTAACGAAGGTATTTTAGCTAAAATACGGTACACGACGGGGCGATTTTATGTTTGGACGAATCTATTGAAATCAATTTTACGGTTATATCATCTTAATGCTACTCGCATCTGCAATCCCAAAATAACTTCTGTAAAAAAACCGAATTCGGACCCAAATAAAGGCAGTGTGTCAGAATTTATAGCCCGGTGTACCTAGTAACAAAGACCATACCACCGGAGGCCTATCATCATAGTGCCCTACGCCAGCGTCCCCAAGCCCGGACAGGTGACAAACCAGCATGGGTAGCAGAACCCCACTACTGATGGTCTCACCTTTGACGCAAGCCACTCAACCCAGCAGAAGGTGCAGCAATGGGTGGACCAATCCCCACTTCGCACACAGCAGTGGGATTTAAAATGGATGCTATAGCAACTCCAGCCGACACCCTACCGATGAAGGTAAGGAGCCAAACCCTTTGGAAAGAGCTCCTAAAGGGGAACGACGAGCACACAGCAGCCCAAGTAACCCGGCACAGCTGGCACCGGAGATCCCGGTGGGCCCCAAAAGGCCGGGAAACAGGACCGCCGTGCCCGCATATGGAGGCTCGCCGCCCCACAGCAGGCTACCCAATCCGCCGAGGCGGCCAGTTTGCCTGGACCCTCTCCGTTAGCCTGAACCGAAGTTCAGTATCCAGCCCAAACCTGACCGAAGTCGGAGGTGGAGATAGGACCATTTGATCAGAGCTAACATCTCCCAGTGCGCCACCGCCCTTATGGGTTACAAGAGCCGGACCCCGACTCCCCGGTAAAGCCACCAGTTATTGCACACTCTAACCCATTTAGGGCCACCCAAATAAAGGCAGTGAGATTATACATTTTTCCCTGATTGCTATTTTTCCTCGATTTTATTTTTGTGGGGGCTCTGGCCTCGTTTGTTTTTCCCTATGGCGGCTCGAGCCCCAGAGCCCCCACGGGATCGCCGTCATTGCGAACAAAGTAGTCCAAGACAGTATCTTCCATGTCGATGTTTTGACGACCTACTCCAAGGAACCTGGGATTGACATCTCCATGGTGGTTGAAATCTCGAACAGCTCCGAAAATGATGTTACCACAACTGTATTTGGTTGGTGTTTGGGTTTTGGGTTTTGATTGCCTACAGCCCCCGAAAAAGCTGATATTGCCTCTTACGACCCTCTTGTTATTTTTCATGAACTCATATCTTTATGAAAAATCGGTTGTTTTCGACTAAACTAAATTTAATTGTATGTTTTCAACTATGCTCTACAGCTTTCTCGTTGAATGTTTTCGTCTATCACCTACCGGTCAAAAAATAAATTTTTGAAAAACATAAACATCTTTTTTGAATTTGTTGAAAATTAGAAAATAGAATGCTCCATACGTCATACGTATAGCCTGAAAATTTCAAAACTCTACCTATTATAGTTTTGAGTTAAGTGCGATGTCAGAGCAAAATCAGGCAAACCTGTATATACATAAACATATATAAAAATATATATTTCGTATAATCAGTTAATCTCAAAGCTATGAAAACCAGCTCTGGTCTATCAGATATTCATTTCCATTACTGCCTTTGACATTAAACTAGGAGTAGACAAATCTGTAGCAGGCTCAACGTACTACTAACTTTGGTCGATCTAGTTCTGAGAGAAGGAGCCGAATTTGGTGGTTTCTACATAGAGTTTGAAAAAAAACGTAATAAAATAAGCGGAGTTGACGCACTGGCGCCATCTGCTAGAAGTAAAGGATACTACCAAATCAAAAGTTACTCAATAACTATAGGGAAATTTTAACATATTACAATTATTATATTATGTAAAAACCTATTTCAATTTCCGACCAACTAAATTAAACCTAATAAGCTGAAGTATACGAAATATGCATTTGATTAGTTAATTAATTAACATTTTTAAGCGGTTGGAAATAGAAAATTAAATTAGTGTAGGTAATTAATGTTTACATAATTTTTACATAATTTTTATATGGATCATTTTGTTGAAAAAATTCACTAGTATATATCAGAAAAATAATTCAGTTTGAGTCCCAGCTACTGACATCTGGTCGAACTATGGTGAACTAAACTAGAACCATTTATATAAAATAAATTCAATTTTTTTTATATTCAGCCCAAAATAATACGAAATATCATACGATAAATAACAGTTGAATATATATCTTTACAAAGACACGATTATATAGAAAAACCAGTGGAATTTTATAACGGAAATAAACAACCAGAAGAAAAAGTGAAAGCACTCTGCAAAGTTCTCCAAATAATAAATAAACAATTGACGTGCGCCGTTTAGCTAATTTAAATAAGCTTATTTATACAACTTTTTTCTCTCTCTCTCGTATACTTAGGAGAGGGGTTCGAAATGTGATCGGAGTGTTAAGCTTCCAGCAAAAGAGTATAGAAAGGCATGGATCCAATTATGAAGCAACGCTTGCCTAACCACACATTTCCAATTTTCCTTTTTTTATATATATTGGATGTGATGAAAATCGTCTATTGGTCGGAGCTCTGGGATATGTTATGCTAAATAGCCGCCTCTCGCCTCAGGGGATCGAGCCTCTGAAAGAGCCAGAGAGAAGAGCGTCGCGCGGAAAAGCCGCCTTGTAAGGGGTCGGGTCGCCCCGAGCCAGGGCGTCCTCTTACGGATCTTTTGCATACTAACTAGACTGGCTCTGTTCGTTCGAGAGGAAAAACGGGCGACGTATAATATTTTATTCTTTTTTATTCAAATGTATGTGTACGAAACGTGGGCTAAATAGGCTACCTGTAATTTACAAGGATGCTATTGCTTTCTTGATATATAAATTAGTATTTTTAAAATAATTGGTAATATATCAGAACGAAAATTTCGATTAATGTAAAATAAATTTTCAGGAAGCGAAGCTGCCTTATCAACTACTGAAACGAGGGGCAGGTACCTTCCATTTTGGGTGCGTCTTAATCATAGTAAAATGATTAAATCAGGGTAATCGTGATTAAATCAGGGTAATCAAGATTAAAAAATCTAATCAAGATTAGAAAATCTAATCAAGATTAGAAAATCTAATCAAGATTAGAAAATCTAATCAAGATTAGAAAATCTAATCAAGATTAGAAAATCTAATCAAGATTAGAAAATCTAATCACGATTTAAACGAGATTTAATCATTCTAATCATGATCTAATCTTTTTAATCAGGATTTAATCATTTAAACGAGATTTAATGATTCTAATCATGATCTAATCTTTTTAATCAGGATTTAATCATTTAAACGAGATTTAATGATTCTAATCATGATCTAATCTTTTTAATTAGATTTAATCATTCTAATCATGATCTAATCTTTTTAATTCGATTTAATCATTTTAATTAGATTTAATTATTTTAATCACGATTTAATCAATATAATCGGTCGAATCGAGAATTTATCATTAAAATCAAAACTAAAGTACGATTTAATCATACTAATCACGATATAATTTTTTAATCAGGATTTAATCATTTTAAACAGATTTAATCATTTTAAACAGATTAAATCATTTAAACAGATTTAATCATTTTAATCAGATTAAATCATTTTAATCAGATTAAATCATTTTAATCAGATTAAATCATTTTAATCAGATTAAATCATTTAATCATGATTAAATCAGATTTAAACATTCTAATCATGATTAAACGTGATTTAATCAGCTTAATCGTGATTAAATTGAATTTAATCAAAATAATCACGATTAAATCGGATTTAATCTTTTGAGGGGTGCGTCGTTAATCAAGGAAGTGACCTGCCCCTCGGACTGAAATGCCGAAATGTGTCATTGTTGTAGGCGTCGTAAAATTATTTGATTTTTATGAAATTTTTAACGGGATCTAGAGCTTAACGCCGCCGATCCAACGCCGATTATTTCTCTGGCGCCAAACCGTCGCCGCCGCCGATAAATTTTGATCCCGCCGCCGAATTTTATTTGAAATTTTCTACGTAATTTATTTTTTTTTAAATTAATAAAATAGAAAAACGTTCATAATGCGCAAGTAAAATTTATTTTTTTACCTTCAAAAACATTTTGAAATTTGGCAAAAAGGGGAGAGAAACTTTTGGCACTCTTCACGCCGTCGCCGTCGATAAAATTCAACGCCCCGAGGATTTTTGAAAAATTGTCGCGCTGCGCCGCTGCCGGATGATTTTCGCGAAACGCAAATCGGCGCTATGCTCTAACGGGATCTACCTATAGGTAGGCCTACTATGTAATAACGACATTCAAATTAGGAATTTACATCTGTGATTTGAGATTTACGATGTTAAAGTTTTTAACAAGGTGATTGGCTTATATTTTATTTTTAATATCAGTCCCAACTCGTTAGTGTCAGATTATCTGAACCCAGGGCCGTCTTAAGACATGGGGCTAAATGGGCTACAGCCCAGGGCCCCCAGCCAGTTTTGGGGCCCCGGAAAGGCCAGTCATACAGCCTCTACCCTAGGGATAAGGGTTTAGTTGGTTAAATATTATTTATGCTCATTTAATATTATGTGTCTTTTAGTTACGTCTTAAGTAATTTTACTCATCGCCACATCTTGTATCATACGGTACCTAAAATTTCTAAAACCTAACACTGTCAGTAAAAATCTCATTTTCAGCAGGCCTATGTTATACTTTTGAAATTAAAAGTTTTGGTTTGATTATTGTGGATAGTTGAATTTAGACAACGGACATACAAATTTAGCCCAGGGTCCCAAAGGGTCTTAAGACGGGCCCGTCTGAACCAAATTAACCTTAATTAGATTATAAACGTTCATTTTAATCTAAATGTTTAGATCTTAAGAGTACAAAAATACCAGAACCAGACGAGTGAGGGTAAGAAAGTCTTCAATATTTAAATTAAATAAATTAACTAAATTAAACTAATTGCAAATAATATTATTTAATCTGAGCAATCAAATAAACAATCAATTATAAAAGTAATTAAGAGATTTTAAGGGAATGTAGTGAGTTACCGAACGATATCCTTAAAACCGGTCTTTTAAATATTTTGATACTATATAGACCCATAACAAAAGAGGGGCCGCAGACGAGGCTTAAGTGAGACCTTTGGACGGAACATCCTGTTTGTGACGTTTTGAACCACGTGACCGCCATTGAAATATACAGGCGGAAGTAAGGAAACGGATGTTCCGTCCAAATGCTGAGCTGCCAGGTAAAAATGTTAATTTTCGACCCCCCAACTTTCAACATGGGTCTATTGAAACATCGTTTGTATTAAGAGAAACACATCAACAAAAAACGCCTTATCAAATTTCCTTCGCGATTAAATTATTTTGTACAAAATAAAAAACCCCTCGGTGGATTACTTTTTATTGCCGATGGTATGTTTACATTTAGACGGGATAGCGGGGAAGTATAAACAAAATCCATGTTAAGGCCTTGAAAGGAACGACTGTTTTGACCCCTAGGGTTCAAATCGTCACAGGGCCAGTTGCCGAATTTTCAAATATTTACAGAAGATGCAACGGAGTAAGCGCGTAACCAAATACGGAGAACCGAACTTATAAACGATTCCTTTTTTTTAAATAAGTGCCGTCGATTTTAGTGAAGTTAAAAGCACTATATTTAACGAAGTTTCTTAGAAAAACGATTGCTATTATTTTGTAGGATTGTAGTTTACATCTGCCACAATACTAGTTTTGGGTGACGTAGGGTACGCGACGATTGTATTAATAGTTGTAGACTAAACTAAGATTTTAGTTTCTTATTATCTTAAATTGTTTTCCATTTGTCATTTTTGTTTTTTCTCCAGTATTTTTTTTTCTATTCTGCCATTAGGTTAGGTTAGGTTAGGTTTATTTTAGGTAAGGTTAGCAATTTCTGGTTCTTTTGTAGCTGATTCGTAATTAATTACCTTGTTTTCCATAGAAACCAGCCATCTTTGTCTCTTTGTAGCTTCTCCGAATGCACATTCCCTGTTTTTCATTAAAATAAAAAATTTCTGTTTCTTTTGTAGTTATTCCGTATTTAATTACCCGGTTTTCTATTGTAACAAGCCATTTCTCGCTCTTTTGTAGCTGCTCCGTATTTAAATATCCTGTTTTCCATTTAAACAAGCCTTAGTAACTTAGTTTAGTCTGCAACTATTAATACAATCGTCGCGTACCCTACGTCACCCAAAACTAGTATTGGGGCAGATGTAAACTACTTCCTTTTGTAGAAATCATCGTAAGTGACAGCGTGCAATCTGATGTTGAATGAGATGAGGTTTTCGACACCAAAACGAACCTGATTTCCACTAACAACATCCCACAGTTGTTCCGAGCGGAAGCGGAAGAGATATTTCATATTCCCAAATCAATATCAACTAACACACTTTTCAGACTATGCTTATCTTACTAAAGTTTATTTTTCATACATATTTAGGTTTAAAAAGTTAACTATGGTTTTTTAAAAGGAGTGTAAACCCAGTAATTATAAACAACGTCTCGCATATTTTAGACACTAAAGGGCTCTGTGCTGAGAAAACATCTTGATTACGCAATAACTATGAAAATCAGTTTGGTTATAAATCTCGTTAATTGTCATACTTATAGTTATTATGTTACTTATGATATGATTAAATGGGGTAGGTACATTTGTTCGAATTTCAATCGTCCGAACGGTGGAACAAATGTTAGAATTTCATTTGTCCGAACCGCCGAAATAACAAATGTTTCAATTGTTCGAATTGGACAACTTGTTTGTTTCATTCGTCCGAATCGGTAGCATCACTTGTCCGAATTCTGTCGCTAAATTAGTATTTCTTATTGCTGTTTTATTTTTGGTCCGGATTTTTTTTAGTGCAAGAATTAAAAATAAAAAACTACAGTGTAAATATCGTTGTTTGATAGTAAGTGGGAATTGCGTTGAATGTTTTGGATATTTTAGGTTAGGTTAGGTTAGGTTAGGTTCACGTTAATGTTACTATTTTCTTATATTAACAATATTTAAAAAAAAAACAATTCCTAATGTTCGAAAAAACGGACAAACGATTATTCGAACAAATGAAATTCGCCAGTAAAGTTAACATAAATTGAACGACTAAATCACCAACAAAAGTTGTGATAAATTTTTCGGGCAAATGAAATACGTTTTCGGACATACGATCCTGTTTTCCGGCATTCGGACAAATGATCATTCGGACATTTGTACCACCGTTCGGACGAATGAAATTCGAACAAATGTTCCCAAATCGACTAAATAAACTGATTTAACTGTTAAATAAAATGTCAATTAATCGTTTTTCGAATGAATTATTATATGAAAAGTGCCTTCTTAAAAATTTACAATTTTATTTACTTTTTTACATAATATTATCTGTTTGGTTTGCAGATAATTAAGGTAATTAAATATTATTTAGTAATTAATGGCATAGTTTTGTGTGATTCCCCATTGAATGGTTGCTTCTAATGCGAATTGATATGGCTGGATTCTTAAAGGGAATATAACCTCAGGTATTTGGTGTGGAACACCAACGTTTGCAGCTCTGGCCACTCATGCCTTTGGCTTTAAAAATGTTTGGCGCCACTGTACAGGATAATTTTAAAAATTGAAGGGGTCTTCCATAAAGATTGCTTTGCAGGTTATATTCCCTTTAAGCGTAAGTATAAATCAATAAATAAATATTAAAACAATGAGGGTTATTCCTGCTTCTGTTTAATAACGGCGCGTGACGCACGCTCGGTTCCAATTAACAATTGTTAATTCTATAAAGTACCATGGCCTTCTTGTTTTAATGTAACTCCGACGTCACAGTCTCTGTAACAAGATAATACTAATTAAGTTCTGTATATTATTTTATATTTTATATTTCTACTTTTATAAATTTTATAGAAACGAATATTACCTACTGTCAGACCGTACAACAAATCAATAAGGTTCATAGTACTTCGTAGCTTTAGGCATGGCTTCCAAGTTGTAATTTTTTTTATAGGAAAATGAACTAATGACGTCCTATGACGTCATAGAGCCTAGTCTCCATTTAAGGCAGTGGTTCCCAAAAGGTGTGGGTTCCACGGATGGGTCACAGGAGTTCCTAGAATTCGCAGCGCGGCCATCTTTGTTTGTGTCAAGAGTCTTTTAAGATAAGTTAAAAAATTAGTTGGGGTTCCGCCAGAATTCGGTGGATAATTTAGGGTTCCATAGCTGATTAAAAGGTCCCTTATTATGTAGCTCCACCAAGGGCGTATTTAGTTTTTCATTTCGGGTAGGATTTAAACTGTTCACCCCAATGAGAATTAAAATAAATGTTAGATTTTGCACCCCCAATTGTTATTTTTCGGAGTTTTGGGTATACTCCACTCAAGGTTGCTAGAGATACTAATATAGGTTTGCTCGCGCGGACGTTTTCGAAGCCTTAAAATACGAGACAAAAAGAAAGTGGTAGGGTCTGATGACTACGCCCCTAAAACAATTGATTAGAGTTTCAGACGTAATAAAGTACGCTGAAAAATATCACAAATATATTGGTTAGGTAGTCAAAAGTCAGAGCAAGTATAATCCGAGGACATAATACAACTTTTTTAAATCGTGACGTTGGTGTCAGACCCTTGAATCATAAAAGAAAAAAAATTTACCATTTCAAATCAAGCGTGAGCACCCCTTGTACTCCACTGACCTCGACTCTAAAAATCCAAACGATTATATGACCATTAAATTGTTGACTCATCAAAATCAGGTTGGTTTGATTTAAATCAAATCAAGATACCCAAATTATTTTTTAAGTTATTCTCCCCCTAAAAAATGTCAACTCTATTAATAATTCTATGTTTTTATAAATGTCAGAAGTTTTTAAGAAAGGTACCAAAACGTGTTAAAGAAACGGGAACACACATCTAAGAAATGCGACGCGCTCTGGGTGGCGTTAACCGCTTCATTTCGGAAGAGGAGAGGCGAGGGGCCAACTTCGGAGGCGACACGAAACAAGGAAGAGTGTTGTTTGGCTCTCCCAATATTCGCGGAATTAAAAGACGCGGATGGAGATCGGGAGGCAAAGGATGATGGACCAGAAGCGGAGAACGGAGAGGATGGAGAGGAGGGGTGTCGTCGGGACGATCCAAAGACGGCTATTCCGTTGCCTTCTTCACTCCCTTTTTCGTCGCTCGAGAAGGGAGTAATGTTGATATTACAAGAAACCCATCGTTTGTAAACAGTAGATGCGGCATGGGGGAAAGAATCTTCGCCTATAAACGCCGCTGATTTTGCTTCGCGATATGCCACATCTTTTGATCCTTCGTGAACTTTAGCCGTTGATGTGGTCTAAATTCATTTAAACGTTGCACTCATTACGGTAAAAACTAATTTTAACTTTGATCTTTACTAGCTGGTACGTCATACGAGTAATATTGTGTAGAGGGCGGGGATGGTTAACTTTTATTCAATAGATAAAGCTCTCAAAATTATTCGTAAAACGTTTTGATCAAGTAATTTATATTTCTGTATTATCCGATTAATTTTTTGATAAATTTGTAAAGTTAATCGGGAAAACGACGTTTTTGCGATAAAAAGCTAAAATTTTACGAATAATACATGTTTTTTAATCATTTTCCGAAAAACTAACCGGTAAATTTCTTTGTTTACATTTTTTTCCCGAAAAAAATCAATTTAAACATGGATAATGATTAACCGTCCCCGACCTCTAATATTGGGCATACGTTGCACTCATTACAGTAAAATCTCTTTTTAACTTTACTAGCTATGTACGTCATACGAGTATTATTGTGCATTTTGATGGGGTTTTTAAATTAAACAAGCCCCAATTTAATATTTTTAAATGTAATTGTTTAATCAACTATAGATAGTTACGTATGTGTGTGGGTTGTGAACATAATTACGGCTTATTATCGGTCCTATTATAACATAACTGGTAGCAGACGAAATCACATCGATGGGTCGGACTTTTTAAAATTGGGTACACGGGATTTTGAATCTCAAAAAAATCAGAAACTGATTTCAAAATTTCTTAAGTAATTTTTCTTTAGAGTGATCGGGATTTGTACGAGATAAACTTACAAACAATTCAGTATATACATATCATAGACATTAATTTTATTTATTTAATGTAACAATTAATATTGTTTGGTTATAGGTTAAGGTCAAAATAAGATTAAAAAAGCGAAACATATTTAATAGTTAGGCTAGGATTATTGATCGAATTTAATCCACGTTTGTGACTAAACGTTAACATTTCTAAGTAGTTTAACTAAAAAATAAAAAAATTATAAACCCACAAATTAAATTAGTTAATTTTTAATTTTCACGAAACTTCAATTTTTTTAAAAATGATTTTTAAACGATTCTACAAAATTTCCCAATTGGTTAATCGTTTATTGAGATTAGGACCAACTGACGTTGAATATAACTTATCCGACTATCATCTGTAAAGCGAAAATATCTTGGCGAGAAAGAGAGAGAGAGAGACTATTTTTAATTGCTATGAAAATAAACGAAAATAAAGTAAAAAAGAGACTCGGTCGCCGGTTGTTTTTTTCCGGCGGCGGCTGCGGCTAGAGCATCCTTTGCTAGATGAGCGTCGGACGGTCATAAGTCGGTAAACTTTACAAGAATTTCAACAAAGCCAGCCGCTCGCTCCGCACACCAGCATCCTTCATTCCTCGTTGCTTTACTTTTTAAACCTTTATCCAAACAAACCCCGAGACTAAAATAAACTGACTAATACAAGAAAGCATTATTATTAAACGCGGATGGCTAGAAAAAGAAACCTTAATTACCGCGAAACGCTGCCCTTTACTCTCCTTCAAACATATATTCGCGATTTTATGGATAAATCAACGCAGACTTATACGCGCTTAATAATATATGTTTTACTACCAAGTGATGATAATGGCGATTTTATAAATTGGATTAGTAAAATCAAATTAGAAGTATCATTCTAGGACGTAAAATATGGAACATGTAACTTCGCCGGCTCGAGTCATTTTTCATATTATCTGAATTTTATAATATTTTGAAAATTAATATTATAACAAATTTAGTCCAGCTTAATTTTTAAGCCATATTTTCTGGAATTTATATTTCAAAAATCATTGATATTGTTATTACAAAATTAGTCCAGCACTATATTTAAGTCATACTATCTGGATTTTATATTTTAAAAATCATTATGATAAAACAATTAGTCCAGCACTATTTTTAAACGATATTATCTGAATTTTAAAATATTTAAAAATATTAATATAACAAATTGAGTCCAACACTATTTTTAAGCCATATTATCTTGGTTTTATATTTTAAAAATCATTATGATAAAAAATTAGTCCAGCTTCATTTTTAAGCCATATTATCTGGATTTAATATTTTAAAAATCAATATGATCAAAAATAGTCCAGCACTATTTTAAGCCATATTATCTGTATTTTAAAATTTTAAAAATCATTAATATTCTAACAAATTTAGTCCAGCACTATTTTTAAGCAATATTATCTGAATTTTATAATATTTTAAATAACATTATGATAATAAATATAATCCAGCACTAATTTGGGCCATATTATCTGGATTTTATATTTTAAAAATCATTATGATAATCAATTTCGTCCAACACAATTTTTAAGCCCTATTATCTAGATTTTATAATATTTTAAAAATCATTATGATAACAAATTTAATCCAGCACAATTTTTAGCAATATTATCAGGATTTTATAATATTTTAAATATCATTATGATCTCAAATTTAGTTAAGCACACTTTTCAAGCTATTTATCATATTATCTGGATTTTAAAAATTATTATGATAAAAAATTAGTCCAGCACTATTTTAAGTCATATTATCTGAATTTTAAAAATTATTATGATAAAAAATTAGTCCAGCACTATTTTAAGTCATATTATCTGGATTTTATATTCTAAAAATCATTATTCTAACAAATTTAGTCCAGCACAATTTTGAACCATATTATCCGGATTTTATATTTTAAAAATTATTATGATAAAAATTAGTCCAGCACTATTTTAAGCCATATTATCTGGATTTTATATTTTAAAAATTATTATTCTAACAAATGTAGTTAAGCACACTCTTCAAGCTATTTATCATATTATCTGGATTTTATAATATTTTAAAAATTATTAATATAACAAATTTAGTCCAGCACAATTTTGAGCCATATTATCTGAAATCTTTATTATTAAAATAATTATTCTAACAAATTTAGTACAGCATTATTTTTAAGCCATATTATCCGGATTTTATACTTTAAAAATTATTATGATAAAAAATTAGTCCAGCACTATTTTAAGCCATATTATCTGGATTTTATATTTTAAAAAACATTATGATAACAAATTTAGTTAAACACACTTTTCAAGCTATTTTTCATATTATCTGGATTTTATAATATTTTAAATATCATTATGATAAAAAATATAGTTCAGCACTAATTTGGGAAAAATTATCTGAATTTTATATTTTAAAAATCATTATTCTAACAAATTTAGTCCATCACTGTTTTTAAGCCATATTATCTGGATTTTATATTTTCAAAATCATAATGATTAAAAATTTAGCTTAGTACAATTTTTAAGCCATTTACCATATTATCTGGATTTTATAATATTTTAAAAATTATTAATATAAAAAATTTAGTCCAGCACAATTTTGTAGCCATATTATCTGGATTTTATATTTTAAAAATCATTATGATAACAAATTTAGTACAGCACAATTTTGTAGCCATATTATCTGGATTTTATATTTTAAAAATCATTATGATAACCAATTTAGTCCAACACATTTTTTAAGCCCTATTATCTAGATTTTATAATATTTTAAAAATTATTATGATAACGAATTTAATCCAGAACAATATTATCAGGATTTTATAATATTTTAAATATCATTATAATAAAAAAATAAGTCCAGCACTATTTTGAGCCATACTATCTGAATTTTATATTCTAAAAATCATAATGATAACAAATTTAGTCCATCACAATTTTTAAGCCATTTTTTCATATTATCTGAATTTTATAATATTTTAAAAATCATTATAATAACAATTTTCGATCATCACAGGTTTTAAGAGATATTATCTGGATTTTTAATATTTTAAATATCATTATTAGAACCAATTTAGTTCAACACTAGTTTTAAGACACAATATTTGGATTTTGTAATATATTAAAAATCATTATTATAACAAAACGAGTCCTGCACTATTTACTATACGTAATAATAATTTTTAAATCATTAGTCTAGTAGTATTTGAAGCTGTATTATCTTTATTTTATAATATTTTAAAAGTCATTATAATAACAAATCTAGATCAGCACTATTCTGATTTCCGAACGGCATTTTGAAAAATTATGTGAATTTACGTTTCAAGCAGTTTAGTTAGACAGATAATTAAGATATATATTATATCAAGTTGTTTGTTATTTCCAGAATTAGCAAAAAATACGTAACAAAAGCCTGTATCAGTATCTTCTTGAGGGTATATATTTTTTATAAAAAAGCCAATCTTGTGTTAAACTGACAAATACTGATAAACACTCCAATATCAAATAAATGAAATTGATCTCGATAAGGCCGACATCCGTTTTGCCATATTAAAAAATAAATGAGTAATCTAATCAAGCAAGAATGTCAGACGAAATCATTCAAAAATATAAAAAATAGGGCTTGTTATTCCTAAAAGCTTAGTATTTAAACCCTCCTTATTTCAAAATAAGCGAGCCAGTATATAATCTTCAACTATAAGGACTGATAAACACGGTGCCCGAGAAAACTTCATTTAGATTAGACCATCTCGTTATCATACACCTTAAAGGATAGAATATTTACCGCGCGCTATCACCTTAACCCGACTAATTTAATTAACGGAAGCCCGTTAGCTCAACGTGAATCTAGATTATCAGTGACAAGCTAAGCTGGCAGCCGTCACTTTCAATATTGACAGGTTGAGGAGCCAAGTGTATATATTGTGGGTAAAAGGGAAGCGCTTCCAAAGGCTCGATTCCTTCAAAAACCTCCGAACAAATAAACAAACTCGGAAGGCGGGAGTCTAAACAAAACGAGGACCACACAGAGCCAGTGCGCCCAAAACAGCGACTATGTTTGTGTTTAGTGTTTACGTAACATACGATGCCCTATAGCTCGTTGAGCAGGAAAAAAGGCCAGCCTCAAATTTCTCACGACCGAACGCGAGAATAAGCTCGCTACCAAGGATGGATTCATTTCTACTTTGGAAGAATGGCAATTTTTGAGAATATTTTTAACGTTGCTACCTATCCATCTCATGGTCTAGCAGTAAGCTTCTTCGGACCCCTAAAAATATGAAATCTCATTGGTTGCCTAAGATTGACGACTTACGACGGGATTGCAACACACGTCCGTGACGTTTTCTCTTCCCTCCCACTAAACCCAGAGGTCAATTCGACCATGGAGCCCTTGAATTGTCTCAATATAGTTATTCTCCGGACAGTAGAAATAAATCTATCCTTGGTGGTACTGAAAACAACTTTATCTTGAGCCTTCCAAAACTGTCAAAAAGGTTATGTTCCATAGATTTCCCTCATCTTAATTACTTGTACTGCGAAAAATACTCCTCCGTGTGACGTAACCATGTCAGGGACATACGGACCATTTAAGGGGACACTACCATGGTCTTTAAAAACTATATTCCGTCCAGAAATTCATCAGACTTTGTGAAATTTCTTAGGAAATCGTAAAAGGGGTGGTTAAAACTAGGTTAAAGGGGGCTTACCCGTAAGCTCCTAGCTACGCCACTGACTTCGCCTAAAATAGGCCTTCCATACGACCAAATTAATAGTGACTTTAAACCTTTTCAAACTGGAGCGAAATTAATTAATTGGTAGACCACTGTGGGGTGGCTGAGTGGTTTGCCCTTTCACTTCCATCCCAGCTTGTGGCACTAAATGAAAACTCAGAAACACTCCTTCCGCGTTGAGTTTGAAAGTTTTATCCCCATTTATTAAAGGGGTTTTACTCCAAGTTCTTCAAATTCCATAAAAACTTGTTGAGGTTAACGGTAATAGTTCGTGTATGGAGGTGTTGGCTCGCGTGGCATGAAAGACTCGCCACCAACCTTCAACGCAATTTAACCCGGCCACCAAATTTAAAGGCATTAAAAGTCGCTAGATGACTTGGGCATAAGGTGGTGCCTAGCTGATGATTAATATCGTGACGGCGGGGGTACAGTGATACAGCGCTCAAATTTCTTACTTCCATCGCCCCTGGATCAGTTCAGAACATATTTTACGCTATAAGCTTAAAATCTTTAAACCAAGTTAAACCACAGACCACCTACCCAAAGAGGGACATGTATCGTTGGTAGTAATTCCAATTTTAGAATACAAATCAAACATCAATTAAATGAATTTTTTTCAATCTGAAACCTTTTCAAATGAAATTTAAATCAGACCAATTCAGGATTAGTGTAAGACCAGTTCCGGAACGAACTTAAATTGCTTTTTACTCTGAGGTTAACAAAACAAAGGTAATAGTGGTAGCTATTTCGAAAGGACATTTTTTTTTCTAATAGAGGCCAAAATATAAACCGATAATAATTTGTCAACAAAACTGAGTTCTATTTCTAGCGACAGTTATCAGTTTGAAAACAAAACATTGTACCTTTTGGCGAGCTCGATAACGACAGAAGAAAGAAACGGAAATTTGGAAACCGATGTTTCTCGAGAAGCAAATCCTATCAGCTACTAAGAAATAATCCTGGATGTAGAGGTCAAGAGAGTTCTAGACTAAATCACCAAAAGCTGTTTATTTTTATTTTTTTAATCACCGATACATGATTCAAAGAACTAGAAAATTTTTCCGAACTTGATATTTTGAAAAACGTATTTTCAATTTTCTAAAAAGTTTCCCGATTAACTGTACTAATCCTTAGTCGTTAAGAGGGGGAGGATAATCCAAAATCAAAAGTGACAGATAAAATTCTAGGTCGTTTACCGAGAAAAGCAACTTGCACCATTGTTCAAAACACAAAAGTATGACGCAAAGCGGAAAGTTTTCCGAAGGACCATACAGCATTATCTACAGACATAGTTTGAAAAAAACTAAATTTTTGAAATAAAAGCACCATTTATGGCAGTGTTAAAGTCGTAATATATCACTAATCAGCACTTATCCTGAACTCTAATTTATTTATTTATGGAATTGACGTAAATAATTAATTTTAAAGTGGAAAGTATTGTTAATTTCACTCCAAAACTACATTATTTGAGTAGCAGATTAAAAATGTACTTAATGTATCTCCAACGAGTTTTTTTCGAAATACCCCAACTATATTAGGATTACCTCCGCAATAAAAGCACTAATATCAAAAGCCATAGTAGGGAGTGGTCAACATTGCAACTTGAATGTTACCGAAAACCTTTGTGCGATTTAAAATTATCTAAAAATCTACTGAAATTTATTACAGAGAGCATATTTTTCTAGCTTAATGAAATGAAATAGGACTCTAAAATTAATCTAATGTCCCCCAAAAGTTAGGGGCCCAACGTACTTGACCAAAACGTCCTTTAACTTTAAAATTAATCTTTTCAAATTATTGTTTCTACCAAAATGTGAGCATCATGGAAAAATGTTTTGTATTTTCATATAAGAAAATTAGCTATTAACATAACATGTTAATTTTTCAAAGTGATTCAAAACTAAATATCACTCTTTTTTTTTAATAAACTGATAGTGTAGCTAGTTACCATACAAAGAACGTAGTTATTTTTTGGAAAGTGTTTGAATTTACTAATAGGAATATGGGATACGGATACCAAGAGAAAATGTTCACTATCTTTTTAAATGAAAAATGTAATGAAGAGGAATAAAAATAAGGAAATTGTCTCAAACTTATTAGTTTAACATAATAAAAATAATAATAAGCTAGGCTAATACCCAAGGTAACACCATAGGCGAATGTTATCTAGCGAAGTTTATTGCCATTAACTTAGGCGGCCGGGTTACAATGCGTAGGAGGGTGGTGGTAAGCCCTTCATGCCACGTGAGCCAACAGCTCCCTACACCAACTATTAACATCAACAAGTTTTTATGGAAAGGGGTAACCGAAGAACTCGGGGGAAAACCCTTTAATATACCACTGTATACTCTTTAAAATTCAAAAACACCTAAGCCTTTTTAAAAAATAATAATTGAGAGGCCTGGTATCGAAACGTGGATTTCAGCTCCGATTATCTGAGAGCGACATTTCTTAAAACGCGTCAAGTCGAGTGAGCGAAAACTTTCCGCTTTCTGAAAATATATCCCTTATCATTTAGAGACGCTGATAAAAATCGACCGTCTATTCAATAATCCATAAATACGTTACTTACTTACATATAATAGTTGGAGAAACGATAACGCGAAATTTCGCCGAGTATTGTTTAGAGCCGCCTCAACGATTGGCTAATCGAGAGAGTAGGCTGGTGCACGTATCTGTCGTCGAAAAGTAGTCAATGAATGCAGTTTAAAAATCTTGAACAGAGTATAGGCTTTATACGGGTTCATTTTCTCGTATCTGCACTCGTCAAAATTATGTAAAAACGTGATATGGCATTTGGACGATTTATAGCCGTGGTACCAATAATTTTAAAATAATTTAGATTACGATCGCTCACCCGGATTAGCGATATCTGGTTTCTTGGAAAGGTTTCTATTGGGAAACGGCAGATTCAAAGGTGCAGCGGTTAGACGGGCCCCTGGGATGGAATACTGTTCTTAGTTGTTTACCGGTGTCAGAAATAAAATTATCTCTTATCATCTTGTATAGAGCGCATAGATCGACGGTTGTTTTTTACAAAAATTATCTGACAATTTGGGTTACGAAATATCTTATTTCGATTGCTTTCAAATTCTCAATTTTTCGTAAACAAATTTCTTTATATCCCAGAAGGGTGCGATAGATTTCGAAGCCAGTTGCGTGATTAGTGTAAATAGCAACTAATGCATTATGATAAAGGGTTTCTAAAGAAATGTTTATTAAAATGCTGACCAGCGTTGTTCGTTATCAGTAGCATCATTTAAGTAGAGTATTGTAACTGATATTGAAACATTAAGTACTTAAATCAATAGGCCATAAATTATTATAATGGTAAAAATCAGCTATCTAGTACCCAAGGTACCACCTTAGGTTATCAAGCGACTTTTTAAGCCATTGATTCAAGTGGTCGGGTTACAATGCGTAGGAGGGTGGTGACCAGCCCTTCATGCCACGTGAGCCAATAGTTCCCTACACTAACTATTACCGTTAACCTCAACAAGTTTTTAATCATATTAATAATCAGCTTTGCTAATACCCAAGGCACCACCTTACGCCTAAATCATCAAGTTACTTTTCAAACCATTAATTAAGGTGGCCGTGTTTATCGAAAAGGAAACCGAAGAACTCGGGCAAAAACCCCTTTAACCTGTGGGGGTTTTGTGGCTAATAAGCTTTGATTATGTTTTTTGTGTGGTCGCAGGCTCCCATAGACTTACCTGTTGAACGCTTTAACCTTCAATATCTCAGACCACAAATGAAAAATTTGGACTTGCACCTCCAAATTTCATACTAATCGTTTAGCTATTACGAGTCAATGACGGTGACAAACATTTCGCCATTTGAGTTGCTGATAAGAAAGCATCGCTTCAATAAAATATTTTCTGGAAGTTGAAAATACCTTATTGAAAGGTTTTTTACGGCTTCTTTATTTCGAATGTAGTTAATATTGAATTTAAAACCGATCCTTTTTAAGTCTCCCGCTTGTAGCTATTTTCATGAAAGCTACTTCCCAACAGAAGAAGAATTTTAAAGTTCGGATTTTGAAGTCTAATAATCTTATAAATGAATGAATTAATGAACGATATAAAAAATTAATTAATTAATGAACGAAAAAATAAATGAATTAATTAATTAATGAACGAAAAAATAAATGAATTAATTAATTAATGAACGAAAAATAAATGAATTAATTAATTAATGAACGAAAAAATAAATGAATTAATTAATTAATGAACGAAAAAATAAATGAATTAATTAATTAATGAACGAAAAATAAATGAATTAATTAATTAATGAACGAAAAAATAAATGAATTAATTAATTAATGAACGAAAAAATAAATGAATTAATTAATGAACGATAAAATAAACGAATTAATTAATGAACGATATAATAAATTAATTAATTATTGAACGATATAATAAATAAATTAATTAATGAGCGATATAATAAATGAACTAATAAACGATATAATAAATGAATTAATTAATGAACGATATAATAAATGAATTAATTAATGAACGATATAAAAAATTAATTAATTAATGAACGCAAAATAAATGAATTAATTAATTAATGAACGAAAAAATAAATGAATTAATTAATAAACGATATAATAAATGAATTAATTAATAAACGATATAAAAAATTAATTAATTAATGAACGAAAAAATAAATGAATTAATTAATGAACGATAAAATAAATGAATTAATTAATGAGCGATATAAAAAATTAATTAATTTATGAACGATATAATAAATGAATTAATTAATGAGCGATATAATAAACGAACTAATTAACGATATAATAAATGAATTAATTAATGAACGATTTAATAAATGAATTAATTAATGAACGATATAATAAATGAATTAATTAATGAACGATAAAATAAATGAATTAATTAATGAACTATATAATAAATGAAATAATTAATGAGCGATATAATAAATGAACTAATGAACTATATAATAAATGAATTAATTAATGAACGATATAATAAATGAATTAATTAATGAACGATATAATAAATGAATTAATTAATGAACGATATAATAAATGAATTAATTAATGAACGATATAATAAATGAATTAATTAATGAACGATATAATAAATGAACTAATTAATGAACGATTTAATAACTGAATGACTAAATGAACGACAGAATAAATGAATGAACACCTGAGGGTAAAAATAAACGAATGAAATAATGAACGATAGAATAAACAAATTAACTAATGAATGATAGAATAAATGAATGAATTAATGAACTATAGAATAAATTAATTAATTAATGAACGACAGAATAATTAATGAACGATAGAATCAATGAATGAATACCTGGGGGCAAAAATGAACGAGTGAAATAATGAACGATAGAATAAACAAATTATTTTATGAACGATAGAATAAATTAATTAATACCTGAAGATAAAAATAAACGAATGAATTAAGGAACGATAGAATAAATGAATGAATACCTGAGGTAAAAATAAACGAATGAAATAATGAACGATAGAATAAACAAATGAATTAATGAACTATAAAGTAAATGTATTAATTAATGAGCGATAGAATAAACGATTGAATTAATGAACGATAGAATAAGTTAATTAATTAATGAACCGGAGAATAAAGGAATGAATTAATGAACGATAGAACAAATTAACGAATTAATGAACGATAGAAGAAATTAAAAAATTAATGAACGAGAGGATAAATTAATTAATTATTGAACGATAGAATTAATGAATTAATTATTGAACGATATAATAAATAAATTAATTATTGGACGATAGAATTAATGATTTAATTTATCGACGATAGAGTTAAGTAATTAATAAATGTACGATAGAATACACGATTGAATAAATGAACGATAGAATAAATAAACGAATACCTGAAGGTTAAAATAAACGAGTTAATTAAGGAACGATAGAATAAATGAATGAATACCTGAGGGTAAAAATAAACGAAGGAAATAATGAAAGATAGAATAAACAAATTAATTAATGAGCGATAGAATAAATTAACGAATTAATGAATGATAGAACAAATTAACGAATTAATGAACGATATAACAAAGTAACAATTTAATGAACGATAGAATAAATGAATTAATTATTGAACGATAGAATTAATGAATTAATTATTGAACGATAGAATAAATGAATTAACTATTGATCGATAGAATAAATGAATTAACTATTGATCGATAGAATAAACAATTGAGTTAATGAACGCTAGAATAAATGATTTAATTTATGGACGATAGAGTAAATGAATTAATTAATGCACGATAGAATACACCATCGAATAAATGAACGATAGAATACCTGAGGGTTAAAATAAACGAAGGAAATAATAAAAGATAGAATAAACAAATTAATTAAGGAACGATACAAAAAATGAATTAATTTATGAACGATATAAAAATGAAATAATTAATGAGCGATATAATAAATGAACTAATGAACGATATAATAAATGAATTAATTTATGAACGATAGAAAAAATAAATTAATTAATGAACGATACAATAAATGAATTAATTTATGAACGATAGAAATAAACGAATGAATTAAGGAACGATATAATAAATGATTTAATACCTGGAGGTTAAAATAAACGAATGAAATAATTAACGTTAGAATAAATAAATGAATTTATGAACGATATAATAAATGAATGAATACCCGAAGGCAAAAATAAAAAAATTAATTAAGGAACGATAAAATAAATTAATAAATACCGGAGGGTAAAAATAAACGAATGATATAATGAACGATAGAGTAAATGAATTAATTAATTAACGATAGAATAAACAAATTAATTAATGAACGATATAATAAACAAATGAATTAATGCACGATTGAATAAATTAATGAATACCTTAGGATAAAAATAAACTATTGAAATAATGAACGACTAGAATATATAAATGAATTAATGAACGACTAGAATAAATAAATGAATTAATGAACGATATAATAAATAAATGAATTAATGAACGATATAATATGAATTAATTATTGAACGATAGAATAAATGAATTAATTATTGAACGATAGAATAAATAAATTAATTATTGAACGATAAAATAAATTAATTAATTATTGAACGATATAATAAATGAATTAATTAATGAACGATATAATAAATGAATTAATTAATTAACGATATAATAAATAAACTAATTAATGAACGATTTAATAAATGAATGACTAAATGAACGACAGAATAAATGAACGAACACCTGAGGGTAAAAATAAACGAATGAAATAATGAACGGTAGAATAAATGAATGACTAAATGAACGACAGAATAAATGAATGAACACCTGAGGGTAAAAATAAACGAATGAAATAATGAAAGGTAGAATAAACAAATTAACTAATGAATGATAGAATAAATGAATGAATTAATGAACTATAGAATAAATTAATTAATAAATGAACGACAGAAGAATTAATGAACGATAGAATCAATGAATGAATACCTGAGGGTAAAAATAAACGAAGGAAATAATGAAAGATAGAATAAACAAATTAATTAATGAGCGATAGAATAAATTAACGAATTAATGAATGATAGAACAAATTAACGAATTAATGAACGATATAACAAAGTAACAATTTAATGAACGATAGAATAAATGAATTAATTATTGAACGATTTAATAAATGAATTAATTAATGAACGATATAATAAATGAATTAATTAATGAACGATATAATAAACGAACTAATGAACGATATAATAAATGAATTAATTAATGAACGATAAAATAAATGAATTAATTAATGAACGATAAAATAAATGAATTAATTAATGAACTATATAATAAATGAAATAATTAATGAGCGATATAATAAATGAACTAATGAACTATATAATAAATGAATTAATTAATGAACGATATAATAAATGAATTAATTAATGAACGATATAATAAATGAATTAATTAATGAACGATATAATAAATGAATTAATTAATGAACGATATAATAAATGAATTAATTAATGAACGATATAATAAATGAACTAATTAATGAACGATTTAATAAATGAATGACTAAATGAACGACAGAATAAATGAATGAACACCTGAGGGTAAAAATAAACGAATGAAATAATGAACGATAGAATAAACAAATTAACTAATGAATGATAGAATAAATGAATGAATTAATGAACTATAGAATAAATTAATTAATTAATGAACGACAGAATAATTAATGAACGATAGAATCAATGAATGAATACCTGGGGGCAAAAATAAACGAAGGAAATAATGAAAGATAGAATAAACAAATTAATTAATGAGCGATAGAATAAATTAACGAATTAATGAATGTTAGAACAAATTAACGAATTAATGAACGATATAACAAAGTAACAATTTAATGAACGATAGAATAAATGAATTAATTATTGAACGATAGAATTAATGAATTAATTATTGAACGATAGAATAAATAAATGAATTAATGAACGCTAGAGTAAATGATTTAATTTATGGACGACAGAGTAAAGGAATTAATTAATGCACGATAGAATACACGATTGAATAAATGAACGATAGAATAAATAAATGAATACCTGAATGTAAAAATAAACGAATGAATTAAGGAACGATAGAATAAATGAATGAATTCCTGAGGGTAAAAATAAACGAATGACATAATGAACGAAAGAATAAACAAATGAATTAATGAACTATAGAGTAAATGAATTAATTAATGAGCGATAGAATGAACGATATAATAAGTTAATTAATTAATGAACCGTAGAATAAAAGAATGAATTTATGAACGATAGAATAAATGAACGAATTAATGAACGATAGAACAAATTAACGAATTATTGAATGATAGAATAAATGAATTAATTATTGAACGATATAACAAAGTAACAATTTAATGAACGATAGAATAAATGAATTAATTATTGAACGATTTAATAAATGAATTAATTAATGAACGATATAATAAATTAATTAATTAATGAACGATATAATAAACGAACTAATGAACGATATAATAAATGAATTAATTAATGAACGGTAAAATAAATGAATTAATTAATGAACGATAAAATAAATGAATTAAATAATGAACTATATAATAAATGAAATAATTAATGAGCGATATAATAAATGAACTAATGAACTATATAATAAATGAATTAATTAATGAACGATATAATAAATGAATTAATTAATGAACGATATAATAAATGAATTAATTAATGAACGATATAATAAATGAATTAATTAATGAACGATATAATAAATGAACTAATTAATGAACGATTTAATAAATGAATGACTAAAAGAACGATAGAATAAATGAATGAATTCCTGAGGGTAAAAATAAATGAATGACATAATGAACGATAGAATAAACAAATGAATTAATGAACTATAGAGTAAATGAATTAATTAATGAGCGATAGAATGAACGATATAATAAGTTAATTAATTAATGAACCGTAGAATAAAAGAATGAATTTATGAACGATAGAATAAATGAACGAATTAATGAGCGATAGAATAAATTAACGAATTAATGAATGATAGAACAAATTAACTAATTAATGAACGATATAACAAAGTAACAATTTAATGAACGACAGAATAAATGAATGAACACCTGAGGGTAAAAATAAACGAATGAAATAATGAAAGGTAGAATAAACAAATTAACTAATGAATGATAGAATAAATGAATGAATTAATGAACTATAGAATAAATTAATTAATAAATGAACGACAGAAGAATTAATGAACGATAGAATCAATGAATGAATACCTGAGGGTAAAAATAAACGAAGGAAATAATGAAAGATAGAATAAACAAATTAATTAATGAGCGATAGAATAAATTAACGAATTAATGAATGATAGAACAAATTAACGAATTAATGAACGATATAACAAAGTAACAATTTAATGAACGATAGAATAAATGAATTAATTATTGAACGATAGAATTAATGAATTAATTATTGAACGATAGAATAAATAAATGAATTAATGAACGCTAGAGTAAATGATTTAATTTATGGACGACAGAGTAAAGGAATTAATTAATGCACGATAGAATACACGATTGAATAAATGAACGATAGAATAAATAAATGAATACCTGAATGTAAAAATAAACGAATGAATTAAGGAACGATAGAATAAATGAATGAATTCCTGAGGGTAAAAATAAACGAATGACATAATGAACGATAGAATAAATAAATGAATACCTGAATGTAAAAATAAACGAATGAATTAAGGAACGATAGAATAAATGAATGAATTCCTGAGGGTAAAAATAAACGAATGACATAATGAACGAAAGAATAAACAAATGAATTAATGAACTATAGAGTAAATGAATTAATTAATGAGCGATAGAATGAACGATATAATAAGTTAATTAATTAATGAACCGTAGAATAAAAGAATGAATTTATGAACGATAGAATAAATGAACGAATTAATGAACGATAGAACAAATTAACGAATTATTGAATGATAGAATAAATGAATTAATTATTGAACGATATAACAAAGTAACAATTTAATGAACGATAGAATAAATGAATTAATTATTGAACGATTTAATAAATGAATTAATTAATGAACGATATAATAAATTAATTAATTAATGAACGATATAATAAACGAACTAATGAACGATATAATAAATGAATTAATTAATGAACGGTAAAATAAATGAATTAATTAATGAACGATAAAATAAATGAATTAAATAATGAACTATATAATAAATGAAATAATTAATGAGCGATATAATAAATGAACTAATGAACTATATAATAAATGAATTAATTAATGAACGATATAATAAATGAATTAATTAATGAACGATATAATAAATGAATTAATTAATGAACGATATAATAAATGAATTAATTAATGAACGATATAATAAATGAACTAATTAATGAACGATTTAATAAATGAATGACTAAAAGAACGATAGAATAAATGAATGAATTCCTGAGGGTAAAAATAAATGAATGACATAATGAACGATAGAATAAACAAATGAATTAATGAACTATAGAGTAAATGAATTAATTAATGAGCGATAGAATGAACGATATAATAAGTTAATTAATTAATGAACCGTAGAATAAAAGAATGAATTTATGAACGATAGAATAAATGAACGAATTAATGAGCGATAGAATAAATTAACGAATTAATGAATGATAGAACAAATTAACTAATTAATGAACGATATAACAAAGTAACAATTTAATGAACGATAGAATAAATGAATTAATTATTGAACGATTTAATAAATGAATTAATTAATGAACGATATAATAAATGAATTAATTAATGAACGATATAATAAACGAACTAATGAACTATATAATAAATGAATTAATTAATGAACGATATAATAAATGAATTAATTAATGAACGATATAATAAATGAATTAATTAATGAACGATATAATAAATGAATTAATTAATGAACGATATAATAAATGAATTAATTAATGAACGATATAATAAATGAACTAATTAATGAACGATTTAATAAATGAATGACTAAATGAACGACAGAATAAATGAATGAACACCTGAGGGTAAAAATAAACGAATGAAATAATGAACGATAGAATAAACAAATTAACTAATGAATGATAGAATAAATGAATGAATTAATGAACTATAGAATAAATTAATTAATTAATGAACGACAGAATAATTAATGAACGATAGAATCAATGAATGAATACCTGGGGGCAAAAATAAACGAAGGAAATAATGAAAGATAGAATAAACAAATTAATTAATGAGCGATAGAATAAATTAACGAATTAATGAATGTTAGAACAAATTAACGAATTAATGAACGATATAACAAAGTAACAATTTAATGAACGATAGAATAAATGAATTAATTATTGAACGATAGAATTAATGAATTAATTATTGAACGATAGAATAAATAAATGAATTAATGAACGCTAGAGTAAATGATTTAATTTATGGACGACAGAGTAAAGGAATTAATTAATGCACGATAGAATACACGATTGAATAAATGAACGATAGAATAAATAAATGAATACCTGAATGTAAAAATAAACGAATGAATTAAGGAACGATAGAATAAATGAACGAATTAATGAACGATAGAACAAATTAACGAATTATTGAATGATAGAATAAATGAATTAATTATTGAACGATATAACAAAGTAACAATTTAATGAACGATAGAATAAATGAATTAATTATTGAACGATTTAATAAATGAATTAATTAATGAACGATATAATAAATTAATTAATTAATGAACGATATAATAAACGAACTAATGAACGATATAATAAATGAATTAATTAATGAACGGTAAAATAAATGAATTAATTAATGAACGATAAAATAAATGAATTAAATAATGAACTATATAATAAATGAAATAATTAATGAGAGATATAATAAATGAACTAATGAACTATATAATAAATGAATTAATTAATGAACGATATAATAAATGAATTAATTAATGAACGATATAATAAATGAATTAATTAATGAACGATATAATAAATGAATTAATTAATGAACGATATAATAAATGAACTAATTAATGAACGATTTAATAAATGAATGACTAAAAGAACGATAGAATAAATGAATGAATTCCTGAGGGTAAAAATAAACGAATGACATAATGAACGATAGAATAAACAAATGAATTAATGAACTATAGAGTAAATGAATTAATTAATGAGCGATAGAATGAACGATATAATAAGTTAATTAATTAATGAACCGTAGAATAAAAGAATGAATTTATGAACGATAGAATAAATGAACGAATTAATGAGCGATAGAATAAATTAACGAATTAATGAATGATAGAACAAATTAACTAATTAATGAACGATATAACAAAGTAACAATTTAATGAACGATAGAATAAATGAATTAATTATTGAACGATTTAATAAATGAATTAATTAATGAACGATATAATAAATGAATTAATTAATGAACGATATAATAAACGAACTAATGAACGATATAATAAATGAATTAATTAATGAACGATAAAATAAATGAATTAATTAATGAACGATAAAATAAATGAATTAATTAATGAACTATATAATAAATGAAATAATTAATGAGCGATATAATAAATGAACTAATGAACTATATAATAAATGAATTAATTAATGAACGATATAATAAATGAATTAATTAATGAACGATATAATAAATGAATTAATTAATGAACGATATAATAAATGAATTAATTAATGAACGATATAATAAATGAATTAATTAATGAACGATATAATAAATGAACTAATTAATGAACGATTTAATAAATGAATGACTAAATGAACGACAGATTAAATGAATGAACACCTGAGGGTAAAAATAAACGAATGAAATAATGAACGATAGAATAAACAAATTAACTAATGAATGATAGAATAAATGAATGAATTAATGAACTATAGAATAAATTAATTAATTAATGAACGACAGAATAATTAATGAACGATAGAATCAATGAATGAATACCTGGGGGCAAAAATGAACGAGTGAAATAATGGACGATAGAATAAACAAATTATTTTATGAACGATAGAATAAATTAATTAATACCTGAAGATAAAAATAAACGAATGAATTAAGGAACGATAGAATAAATGAATGAATACCTGAGGTAAAAATAAACGAATGAAATAATGAACGATAGAATAAACAAATGAATTAATGAACTATAAAGTAAATGTATTAATTAATGAGCGATAGAATAAACGATTGAATTAATGAACGATAGAATAAGTTAATTAATTAATGAACCGTAGAATAAAGGAATGAATTAATGAACGATAGAACAAATTAACGAATTAATGAACGATAGAAGAAATTAATTAATTATTGAACGATAGAATTATTGAATTAATTATTGAACGATATAATAAATAAATTAATCATTGGACGATAGAATTAATGATTTAATTTATCGACGATAGAGTTAAGTAATTAATAAATGTACGATATAATACACGATTGAATAAATGAACGATAGAATAAATAAACGAATACCTGAAGGTTAAAATAAACGAGTTAATTAAGGAACGATAGAATAAATGAATGAATACCCGAGGGTAAAAATAAACGAAGGAAATAATGAAAGATAGAATAAACAAATTAATTAATGAGCGATAGAATAAATTAACGAATTAATGAATGATAGAACAAATTAACGAATTAATGAACGATATAACAAAGTAACAATTTAATGAACGATAGAATAAATGAATTAATTATTGAACGATAGAATTAATGAATTAATTATTGAACGATAGAATAAATAAATGAATTAATGAACGCTAGAGTAAATGATTTAATTTATGGACGACAGAGTAAAGGAATTAATTAATGCACGATAGAATACACGATTGAATAAATGAACGATAGAATAAATAAATGAATACCTGAATGTAAAAATAAACGAATGAATTAAGGAACGATAGAATAAATGAATGAATTCCTGAGGGTAAAAATAAACGAATGACATAATGAACGATAGAATAAACAAATGAATTAATGAACTATAGAGTAAATGAATTAATTAATGAGCGATAGAATGAACGATATAATAAGTTAATTAATTAATGAACCGTAGAATAAAAGAATGAATTTATGAACGATAGAATAAATGAACGAATTAATGAACGATAGAACAAATTAACGAATTATTGAATGATAGAATAAATGAATTAATTATTGAACGATAGAATAAATGAATTAATTATTGAACGATAGAATAAATAAATAAATTATTGAACGATAGAATAAATTAATTAATTATTGAACGATAGAATTAATGAATTAATTATTGAACGATAGAATAAATAAATGAATTAATGAACGCTAGAGTAAATGATTTAATTTATGGACGACAGAGTAAAGGAATTAATTAATGCACGATAGAATACACGATTGAATAAATGAACGATAGAATAAATAAATGAATACCTGAAGGTAAAAATAAACGAATGAATTAAGGAACGATAGAATAAATGAATGAATTCCTGAGGGTAAAAATAAACGAATGACATAATGAACGATAGAATAAACATATGAATTAATGAACGATAGAATAAACAAATGAATTAATGAACTATAGAGTAAATGAATTAATTAATGAGCGATAGAATGAACGATATAATAAGTTAATTAATTAATGAACCGTAGAATAAATGAATGAATTTATGAACGATAGAATAAATGAACGAATTAATGAACGATAGAACAAATTAACGAATTATTGAACGATAGAATAAATGAATTAATTATTGAACGATAGAATAAATGAATTAATTATTGAACGATAGAATAAACAAGTTAATTATTGAACGGTAGAATAAATAAATTAATTATTGAACGATATAATAAATGAATTAATTAATGAACGATATAATAAATGAATTAATTAATGAACGATATAATAAATGAACTAATTAATGAACGATTTAATAAATGAATGACTAAATGAACGACAGAATAAATGAATGAACACCTGAGGGTAAAAATAAACGAATGAAATAATGAACGGTAGAATAAATGAATGACTAAATGAACGACAGAATAAATGAATGAACACCTGAGGGTAAAAATAAACGAATGAAATAATGAACGGTAGAATAAACAAATTAACTAATGAATGATAGAATAAATGAATGAATTAATGAACTATAGAATAAATTAATTAATTAATGAACGACAGAATAAGTAATGAACGATAGAATCAATGAATGAATACCTGAGGGTAAAAATAAACGAAGGAAATAATGAAAAATAGAATAAACAAATTAATTAATGAGCGATAGAATAAATTAACGAATTAATGAATGATAGAACAAATTAACGAATTAATGAACGATATAACAAAGTAACAATTTAATGAACGATAGAATAAATGAATTAATTATTGAACGATAGAATTAATGAATTAATTATTGAACGATAGAATAAATAAATGAATTAATGAACGCTAGAGTAAATGATTTAATTTATGGACGACAGAGTAAAGGAATTAATTAATGCACGATAGAATACACGATTGAATAAATGAACGATAGAATAAATAAATGAATACCTGAATGTAAAAATAAACGAATGAATTTGTAACGCTCATTTTTAAAAGTGTTATTTAAAGATTAGTGTTATTTAAAACTTATTGCATTTAAAATATTTCCTATTTAGATTAGTGTTATTTAAAACTTATGACATTTAGTTTTTAAGTCCCTTTTATATTTTTCAATTTCTTACGGGTGTCCAAGTCGTAAAAGGGTATCATTAGTATTTTTCTTGTAAAATGTATTATTGTTGTCCGTGTAAAATATCGTATCCTCTCTACATGTGGCTCTCCCCTAACCAGCGTTCGGTGCTGGGAAAGCGCGCACATCTTGACTCATCCATTGTGCGCTATAACCGCTCTCTCTCTCTCTCTCTCTCTCTCTCTCTATTGTTGAATACTCGGCGTCGTATCGTAAATGACTTAAAGATGCGCGCTCTTTATTGTACGGCGTTCGGACGTCAATAGTAAACTATTGAAAGAAGCGTTATTTCAAACGGCCACCTTTAAAAATAAAAACTACAACCACGTGTACCCTTCCCGAAAGCCACGTGGCGACATGTGGTACCGTCGTGCGACCTTCTTCCTGGGAAAGACACCAGATGATTTCATCTTTCTACTTTTATACACGAGCCTTCTACAGCCAATAATCTTCAAGCCAAGTCGCCTACTCCAAGCTACCCTTAACCTTTTAACCTCTCCAATAAGATGCCACCAAATGTCAGTTTCCGTAATTAAACCACGCCTACTGAAATAGTGCTGAACAAAACCAGGGAGTTAGAGAGATTTGAGGTCAGACAGAGAGATGGAGTGAGTCCTCAGAGGCCTGAGTAAGTCCTCAGGGTCCTGAGTGACGGAAGAGCCGGAGAGCGGACAGAGCCGGAGAGCGGACAGAGCCGGAGAGCGGACAGAGCCGGAGAGCGGACAGAGCCGGAGAGCGGACAGAGCCGGAGAGCGGACAGAGCCGGAGAGCGGACAGAGCCGGAGAGCGGACAGAGCCAGAGATCGGACAGAGCCAGAGGTCGGGCAGAGCCAGAGTTCGGATCGAGCCAGAGGTCGGACAGAGCCCGAGATCGGACAGAGCCAGAGTTCGGACAGAGCCAGAATTCGGATCGAGCCAGAATTCGGATCGAGCCAGAGTTCGGATCGAGCCAGAGAGTGGGCCGAGTTAAAGAGCGGACAGAGCCAAAGGGTTAAGGAGACCCAAACGAGCGACGTTGAACGGCACCAGACCGTTTCATCAATCGGTGAGCGAAAGCCACAGGCTTCAAACTATTGTTATAAAGAGAGAGAGCCCGCGTATCCCCCCCCCCCCGCGTATTTCGTGTTTTTGCATGCTTATTGTTATTATTATTAAGTGTTTAAGTATTTTATTGTTATTTGTATTGTTATTATTATTTTGGTTTATAATATATTAAACCGTTTGGACACCCATACTCTCGTTGTATATTTACCTATATCATACCCCTAGACATTCTTGAACCCGGTTACTTAACGTTAAGGTTGTTTTTCACGAGATTCCTTCTACTTTGCTAACGCTAGGGAAACCAATAGACACGTTTAATCGTCCTCTAGAAAATAGCGTTGCATTCTGGGGGCCCGTCCGGGATCGTTATAAAAGGGTTTCCCAATTCTAGAAGGTTTCCGTGAGGAGTTTCCATTGTTTGATTTTGTTTTTGGTTTTGAAAATTTGATTTTTTTTTTCGGTTTTGAAAATTTGGGTTTATGAGCAATCTGGATAGTGATCCTGTTTGTGAGGACTTTTTCTGTGTAGACTGTATCCCTAGCTTGGGTAAATTCCATAGTTTTAGTTCCTGTATTAGAAAATTTCAAACCCTAGAACGCCAAGAGAGGTATAACAGATTTTCCCACTTAAGAGAGAATAGTTCTCTCGCTCCTACTCTCCCAATGGCAGGTAACCCCAAACCAAATACTGCCGAGGGTCACTTGTTAACTGCTTTGGTTAACAAATTACAGGCGCTCAAAGCTAACCTGTCAAATAAATAGCAGTAGACCCAGACAAAGTAAAATCTATTAAAGAGTACCCCCCCCCCCCCCCTCCCAGAAATGTAAATCAAGTTCGGAGATTTTTGGGAATGGCTACGTATTATCGCAAATTCATCCCTAGTTTCGCGAAAATGGCGGAGCCAGTCACGCGGCTATTGCATAAGGATAGGATTCATAGGTGGGCGTGGGAAGTTGATCAGGAGCTGGGCTTCAATCTGCTGAAAACTGCTTTATCGACGACCCCTATCCTAATGACCCCGAGGTATGATTTTCCATTTTCGGTTAGGACGGACGCGTCCGACGTCGGAATAGGAGGTGTTTTAAGTCAAAATATCAACGGAAAAGAAGGGGTAATTCAATACTTAAGTCGCGCCCTTAGCACGGGTGAGCGTAAATATTCTACCACCGAAACGGAATGCCTAGCGATAGTTAACACCTCACGAGGACGTTCGGTCTTGGGGAGGGAGGAGTGTAACGCTCATTTTTAAAAGTGTTATTTAAAGATTAGTGTTATTTAAAACTTATTGCATTTAAAATATTTCCTATTTAGATTAGTGTTATTTAAAACTTATGACATTTAGTTTTTAAGTCCCTTTTATATTTTTCAATTTCTTACGGGTGTCCAAGTCGTAAAAGGGTATCATTAGTATTTTTCTTGTAAAATGTATTATTGTTGTCCGTGTAAAATATCGTATCCTCTCTACATGTGGCTCTCCCCTAACCAGCGTTCGGTGCTGGGAAAGCGCGCACATCTTGACTCATCCATTGTGCGCTATAACCGCTCTCTCTCTCTCTCTCTCTCTCTCTCTCTATTGTTGAATACTCGGCGTCGTATCGTAAATGACTTAAAGATGCGCGCTCTTTATTGTACGGCGTTCGGACGTCAATAGTAAACTATTGAAAGAAGCGTTATTTCAAACGGCCACCTTTAAAAATAAAAACTACAACCACGTGTACCCTTCCCGAAAGCCACGTGGCGACATGTGGTACCGTCGTGCGACCTTCTTCCTGGGAAAGACACCAGATGATTTCATCTTTCTACTTTTATACACGAGCCTTCTACAGCCAATAATCTTCAAGCCAAGTCGCCTACTCCAAGCTACCCTTAACCTTTTAACCTCTCCAATAAGATGCCACCAAATGTCAGTTTCCGTAATTAAACCACGCCTACTGAAATAGTGCTGAACAAAACCAGGGAGTTAGAGAGATTTGAGGTCAGACAGAGAGATGGAGTGAGTCCTCAGAGGCCTGAGTAAGTCCTCAGGGTCCTGAGTGACGGAAGAGCCGGAGAGCGGACAGAGCCGGAGAGCGGACAGAGCCGGAGAGCGGACAGAGCCGGAGAGCGGACAGAGCCGGAGAGCGGACAGAGCCGGAGAGCGGACAGAGCCGGAGAGCGGACAGAGCCAGAGATCGGACAGAGCCAGAGGTCGGGCAGAGCCAGAGTTCGGATCGAGCCAGAGGTCGGACAGAGCCCGAGATCGGACAGAGCCAGAGTTCGGACAGAGCCAGAGTTCGGACAGAGCCAGAATTCGGATCGAGCCAGAATTCGGATCGAGCCAGAGTTCGGATCGAGCCAGAGAGTGGGCCGAGTTAAAGAGCGGACAGAGCCAAAGGGTTAAGGAGACCCAAACGAGCGACGTTGAACGGCACCAGACCGTTTCATCAATCGGTGAGCGAAAGCCACAGGCTTCAAACTATTGTTATAAAGAGAGAGAGCCCGCGTATCCCCCCCCCCCGCGTATTTCGTGTTTTTGCATGCTTATTGTTATTATTATTAAGTGTTTAAGTATTTTATTGTTATTTGTATTGTTATTATTATTTTGGTTTATAATATATTAAACCGTTTGGACACCCATACTCTCGTTGTATATTTACCTATATCATACCCCTAGACATTCTTGAACCCGGTTACTTAACGTTAAGGTTGTTTTTCACGAGATTCCTTCTACTTTGCTAACGCTAGGGAAACCAATAGACACGTTTAATCGTCCTCTAGAAAATAGCGTTGCAAATTAAGGAACGATAGAATAAATGAATGAATTCCTGAGGGTAAAAATAAACGAATGACATAATGAACGATAGAATAAACAAATGAATTAATGAACTATAGAGTAAATGAATTAATTAATGAGCGATAGAATGAACGATATAATAAGTTAATTAATTAATGAACCGTAGAATAAAAGAATGAATTTATGAACGATAGAATAAATGAACGAATTAATGAACGATAGAACAAATTAACGAATTATTGAATGATAGAATAAATGAATTAATTATTGAACGATAGAATAAACAAGTTAATTATTGAACGGTAGAATAAATAAATTAATTATTGAACGATATAATAAATGAATTAATTAATGAACGATATAATAAATGAATTAATTAATGAACGATATAATAAATGAACTAATTAATGAACGATTTAATAAATGAATGACTAAATGAACGACAGAATAAATGAATGAACACCTGAGGGTAAAAATAAACGAATGAAATAATGAACGGTAGAATAAATGAATGACTAAATGAACGACAGAATAAATGAATGAACACCTGAGGGTAAAAATAAACGAATGAAATAATGAACGGTAGAATAAACAAATTAACTAATGAATGATAGAATAAATGAATGAATTAATGAACTATAGAATAAATTAATTAATTAATGAACGACAGAATAAGTAATGAACGATAGAATCAATGAATGAATACCTGAGGGTAAAAATAAACGAAGGAAATAATGAAAGATAGAATAAACAAATTAATTAATGAGCGATAGAATAAATTAACGAATTAATGAATGATAGAACAAATTAACGAATTAATGAACGATATAACAAAGTAACAATTTAATGAACGATAGAATAAATGAATTAATTATTGAACGATAGAATTAATGAATTAATTATTGAACGATAGAATAAATAAATGAATTAATGAACGCTAGAGTAAATGATTTAATTTATGGACGACAGAGTAAAGGAATTAATTAATGCACGATAGAATACACGATTGAATAAATGAACGATAGAATAAATAAATGAATACCTGAATGTAAAAATAAACGAATGAATTAAGGAACGATAGAATAAATGAATGAATTCCTGAGGGTAAAAATAAACGAATGACATAATGAACGATAGAATAAACAAATGAATTAATGAACTATAGAGTAAATGAATTAATTAATGAGCGATAGAATGAACGATATAATAAGTTAATTAATTAATGAACCGTAGAATAAAAGAATGAATTTATGAACGATAGAATAAATGAACGAATTAATGAACGATAGAACAAATTAACGAATTATTGAATGATAGAATAAATGAATTAATTATTGAACGATAGAATAAATGAATTAATTATTGAACGATAGAATAAATAAATTAATTATTGAACGATAGAATAAATTAATTAATTATTGAATGATAGAATAAATGAATTAACTATTGATCGATAGAATAAACAATTGAGTTAATGAACGCTAGAATAAATGATTTAATTTATCGACGATAGAGTAAATGAATTAATTAATGCATGATAGAATACACCATTGAATAAATGAACGATAGAATACCTGAGGGTTAAAATAAACGTAGGAAATAATAAAAGATAGAATAAACAAATTAATTAATGAACGATACAATAAATGAATTAATTTATGAACGATATAAAAATGAAATAATTAATGAGCGATATAATAAATGAACTAATGAACGATATAATAAATGAATTAATTTATGAACGATAGAAAAAATAAATTAATTAATGAACGATACAATAAATGATTTAATACCTGAAGGTTAAAATAAACGAATGAAATAATTAACGTTAGAATAAATAAATGAATTTATGAACGATATAATAAATGAATGAATACCCGAAGGCAAAAATAAAAAAATTAATTAAGGAACGATACAATAAATTAATAAATACCGGAGGGTAAAAATAAACGAATGATATAATGAACGATAGAGTAAATGAATGAATTAATTAACGATAGAATAAACAAATTAATTAATGAACGATATAATAAACAAATGAATTAATGCACGATTGAATAAATTAATGAATACCTGAGGATAAAAATAAACTATTGAAATAATGAACGACTAGAATATATAAATGAATTAATGAACGACTAGAATAAATAAATGAATTAATGAACGATATAATAAATAAATGAATTAATGAACGATATAATATGAATTAATGAACGATATAATAAATAAATGAATTAATGAACGATATAATAAATAAATGAATTAATGAACGATATAATAAATAAATGAATTAATGAACGATATAATAAATAAATGAATTAATGAACGATATAATAAATAAATGAATTAATGAACGATATAATAAATAAATGAATTAATGAACGATATAATAAATAAATGAATTAATGAACGATATAATAAATAAAGGAATTAATGAACGATATAATAAATAAAGGAATTAATGAACGATATAATAAATGAATGGATACCTGAAGGTAAAAATAAACGATTGAATTAATGCACGATAGAATAAATGAATGAATACTGGAGGGTAAAAGTAAAGGAATGAAATAATGAACGATAGAATAAACAAATGAAATAATGAACTTTAGAATAAACAAATGAATTAACTAATGAACGATAGAATAAACAACTGAATTAATTAATTAATGGTAGAATAAACAAATTAATTAATGAACGATAGAATAAACGAATTAATTAATGAACGATAGAATAAACGATTGAATTAATGAACGATAGAATAAACGATTGAATTAATGAATGATAGAATAAATGAATTAATTATTGAACGATTTAATAAATGAATTAATTAATGAACGATATAATAAATGAATTAATTAATGAACGATATAATAAACGAACTAATGAACGATAAAATAATTGAATGAATTACTGAACTATAGAATAAATGAATGAATGAATGAAGAGTAAAAAAATGAATTGATGAACGAAGGAAGTCATAGATAATGAATGACCTACCCGAAAACATGTAATGTAATAAATTGCCTCGAAAATCATTCTTAGATTCCTACATATTTTACAACATCATACGTAATAGTGAATCCAATTACAAGTAGATGACGAGGCCTTTGAATTCTGAGAACAGAGGAAACGAATGCCCCTCCGATAGAATGTTTATTTCGGTGCCTATGGAAAAAACGCGGTGTTGGATGGAATTAAAACAGCGAGAACCCGAGTCCGAAGCCGGAGCGCTGTGTCAGAGAGTGGAAGAATCCGTTCCCACAGTTCGCCAGTAATCGGGATTTCCTGTACCAAAATAATCAAGCAAATACGAGCGAGAACCACGATGCTATTAAACAAGCAAAGCTTCATCAGCGACAATGCGCGGCGTCGCCGATTCCCCTCTAATATTTTTTTAGCGTACAGGATGAGACGCATTAACAGCCCAATATATTAGAGGCAGTCTGTTAAATTCCCAACAATAAAATATAATAGCCAGAGTCATTTATTATTGCACAGATTCTGTTTATTGCGTTTGATTAAAAGACCGTTCAACATAATTCCGACTTCATTCGGATAACGATGGAAGTATATTGATAATGATAAAAACAAGCGTTTAAATTAACGTATCCAAATTTCATTACGAGGATACTTAAATTAATATCGTATTGGTAATTTTTGATAAAGTCTTTCAAATCGGGATTATTGATTTAAAAGTTATGCCAAGAAATTAACGAAAAATAATAAATATTAGTATCGGAATTTAAAAATAAAAATTGGTACATGGAAATTTTTAATTTACACAATTTAAAATTCATTATTAAAATTAATAAAGACACTTGTACAAAAAATCACTTAAAAACAACAACATCCCCTTCTTGTACAATAAAAGTTTTTATTTTTAAAAATAAAAACTTTTATTGTACAAGAAGTGGATGTTGTTGTTTTTAAGTGAATTTAAAATTCATCAACTTAATTGACGAAAACAAACTTTTCTTTAAGGAAATGAATGAAAACGTTTTACCGAGTAGAATTATTTAAATTATTCCTGACGCACCCAATTGAGTTTTATCGTAAATAATTGTAATGTAAACCCGTCAGATCTTTGAGAAGGATTGAAAATTTACTACTCGATAGCTTCAGATATAAAAGTCTTATCATATTTAATTCAACAGTTTGTCTCTATACTGGATACCCGCATTCAAACAAAGTATAAAATGAATAACGAAGTAATGAAATTTACAAACTTCAATTACAATTTTTAAACAAAAATATTCACTACCTATGTACAAGGTGATGTCGATGTATAAATAATAACTCTAACAATCTTTTAAAAAGATATTAATTTTGAGAACAAATTTAATAAAACTACACGAGGATTTTAAATAAATTTCCAAATACTAGTCAATGTGATAGCTAATCTTCTGGTTTTGCCCATTCGAGTCATGAACCAAAACAGTCCTTAACGATCGATTCACATCGGCCACGGAGGACCAAACACGTTGAACCGTTGGTTGGGCAATGATTGAGACTGTGCAAGCGTGAGCAGGTGTTGATAGGGTAGTTTTGAAGAGTTGGCGAAATAATTGTTCCACGGGTTGTTGTACAAAGATGTTTTCATACCGGGGAAGACCGGAGAGACAGAATAAGGGTGTACGAAGTAGCACTGCTCGTCGGCGGACCCCGATGACGGCCTAGAAGGTACCGAATCGATAGATTGTCCGTTGTTGACGTGAACTATGACGCTTCGACGTGGTCGTTGGTTGGCGTTGTTTGTCGAATCTACGCGAGAGTCGCTGGCCGACTTGGCGTCATCGTCTTTGGCCATTATTCGGTCGATAGTGAAAGTTGTCAAGTGCTTTTCGCGGTCTCGAATTGGCGGACTCGGGCTACTGTCTTCCCGAGGACGCTCGACCAAATCGAGAGGAGAATTCGACCCGCAATCCTCGGACGAATGAGGTTCGCTTTTGCACGTGTCTTCGACGCGATGACCGAGTGAGAAAGGTCCGTCGCGAATGACGCTTCGGTCCGGCCAAACGGTCAAGGCGGAAACCGATTTCGTCGGTGGCACCGAATCGAAACGCGAAGAAGTGGAAGAGACGACACCACCTTCGTTTCTGGATTTGTACGGTGACATCTTGGTGCGCCTTTTCCGCCTTCGGTAATTATTGTTCTCGAACATTTCTTCGCAGTTTGGCGCTAGAGTCCAGTAGTGACCTTTGCCCGGTTTGCCCTTCTCGCGAGCCACTTTGACGAAACAGTCGTTGAGACTCAAATTGTGTCGAATACTGTTCTGCCATCCTTGCTTATTGTCGTGATAATACGGAAATCGGTCCATGATGAATTTGTATATCTCGTTGAGGGTGATCTTCTGGTCGGGACTGTTGCGGATGGCCATGGCTATTAGGGCGATGTAAGAGTAGGGCGGTTTCTGATGATTCGAGAAGTGGTGGGAGTGATGAGAGGTCAAAGAGGTGACGGCCGCTTCCGCCGCCGCCACCGAGTTGCCGACCATGGTCTCCAAACGGCGGTCGGACGAAGTGACGCTGGTAGCCACTGGCGAAGTGATGGACAGTCTATTAGGTAAGCACGCGTCGTAGGAGGCCCCGTTCACTCGACCGAAAGCGGCCAGAAAAGCGTCAGATTCGGACTTGGACACGACGGACGCGGCAGCCGCGGCGACGGCGTAATTACTCGATAGGCACGGCATGAAAGATTGAGGGCTCGGGTAAGCGCCGTACAAACGTCCCATAAGAGAGTAGCGATAGTCGGAATCGGACAAAGTTTGGACACCGGCCATTCCCCGTCTAGGAACTCCTTCGACACTTATCGACGCGACTTTTCAATCAGGTAAAACCGTAAAAAAGACGAACCGTAACTCAGGTAATCGACGACGGTAATACGGAGAACGACAAATTGAGAGAGATCTAAAGGAAATCAGTCACGGCAGCGACACTTTTGGACTAATCCGTCGAAAGAGCTCCGGGTTTAGACTTCCTCACCCATCAGTACCCTTTTATCGTCTGCTTGGCCCACCCCTCGCTCGGAACGAACGTTTTGGGGATGGATCAAACGAGGGAGGGCCGCGCGCCGGGGGGATACTCAATGTGTGTTTTTTGAAGGGGGAATAGTTTAGTTGAGATACTAACATAAACGTTCTACGTCGAATACCTCCCGTTATCTAGCGAAAGTTTTACACAGACACTCGCGTAGAAGAGAGCCCGAGAGAGAGAGAGAGGGAGAAAATACGGCGGAACGCTTTCGAGAGATGATGACGGTAGTAGCGGATCGGGGAGCGCGCGGCGTTAAAAAGCAACTTCTGCAACGGGTGTTTCCGAGGCGAGAACCCGTGAAATCGACGATGTTAGCGTAAGTAAAAGAGCTCGACAACGAAGTCCTAGGCCGGCAGCGACGGGGTCGCCGCGGAGTTGAGAAAATAGCGGCCCACTCCTCCTTCCCCTCCTATAACTACATCCACTAGTACTTCCCCGAATCGGGCCGCCCCATTCTGTTATTGCTACGAGAATATACAAACCGAGCCGGCCTTCTAGAATAGCGACGTATTTTGAGATTCAACATAGAAGCGGGGGCACCCCAGCCCCCCTCTCGCCAAAATAAACGTCGCGGGTCGAACCGGCGAACGAATAAAGTTTGGTTTTCGCTAGGACGAATTTCGGGCCACCACTCGCTCCTGGTGTCAGCGCGGTACGACTCTATCCACCGAAGACACCCCGACGGTACACCCTTTCCACTCTCACCTCGTATACCTATCCTCTTACCGAACGAAGCTCGGTAGAAGGCGGCGAAACGAGCCTAAGATCCCATCCGCGCGGACACCATCCGAGATCTCCCCCTGGAACCACGATTCCACTTCGCCAATGTTTCCTTTCGGTGCTTTTGTTACAAAAACACATCAATCACACTTTGATTAGGTTTCGAAGTCCGTCCTCCCGCACTCGCCATTCCCCCGGAGGACCCCCACCCTCTATCCATCGTCCTCTTCATCCCCGTAAGCGCCAATGTCGCTTTCCAAGCATGTAATGAAAACACGACGATCCCTCGCGAAACTATCGCGCCTGCGGGAAGACTTCCCATTCGGACGTTCTTCGCGTCGAATCCGATATAGTCAGGCGGAGGCAAATATATATTTTTCTGGTTCCTTTAACAGGCGCCGATGATAAGAACGACGGAGGGGGGGCCCGTCTTTTCTTTCAAGCGGCCGCGGATGGTTGAAGGGGGCTGTTCGGTTCCACCTAAACTCCCCTTCATTTTCAATAGGGCCCTCCCGTTAAAACTTTTATTTTTTCTCCATCTTCTCCGCGCCATGCCCTTCATCTTGAGCTCCTCCACTCTTTTACCGTTAGAAAACCTTTAAGCATATTCAATTCAAACAGTCGGAAGACCGATACGAAAACAGCTCGAAGCTACGCTAGAAAAACATTGGGAAACTCGCCGGAATAAAAATAACAAATAATGGGGTCGAAATTGGCAGTCCTCGAGGGACCCTCGGGCCAATCGGGTTACATTTACACCCCCGCCCGAGCTCTTCATTCGCGCGAGCCTCTCCGCCTCGACACCCAAAAAATTAAATTAAAATATCGAACTTCCAAAACTACCCGTGTTGGTCATCACACGTTCGGTTTCTATTGATCAAGTTCTCATTCTTTTCGGACGTTCAATCAATAATGATTTTAAAATGGTCTATTTAACGACTTTGGCTACTTTTGCGAAATCAACCAACAGTATAACAAACGTATATACTTATTACGTGTGCCTTAATTTCGGGTTTGTTTCCTCGTTGCCTACGTTATTATAAAGTCCTGCGCAAGGGAAATTTCTTCAATTAAATTATAGTATTTTAGTTCGACAAATCTGGTCGCTAGGTTCTCTGGTATCTGGATCCCGTTGCCTAAGTAACGGACACGTATCAACTTTTAAGAGTCAAGACCGACCAAAAAATGGGGCGATGCAAAGTTCAAACAGTTGCATTTTAACAAACTGGTGATTAAGTTTACGTTTTTACCTTAACTACATAAGTTAAATAAGAAAAAAGTCAGGTTAAATTCCAGAAGGAAGGACACACATTTCATTGATTTAAATGGTTTTAATATAAATTATTTTGTCTCATTTGATAAGATTAACCAAGCTTTTTGAAAAGCCCTTATTTGGTCTAGACCAGAGAGCCATCTATCGTGAGTCAGAAGTCAAGAAACAAGTCATCGCGTGGTTAAAATGTACGCAAACGTTTTTCTCTTGAATTCGCTGGAGCATACCATACGTTAGTGTCACTGTCCTATCTTTAACGTGTTAATTAATTTAGGCTTCGGGAAGGTTAGCTTATGTTAGATTTAGATTAAGGTTATGTTAGGCTTAGGCTATGTTAGGTTTAGATAAAGGTTATGTTAGGCTTAGGCTATGTTACGTTTAGATTAGGGTTATGTTAGGCTTAGGCTATGTTAGGTTTAGATTAAGGCTATGTTAGGCTTAGGCTATGTTAGGTTTAGATTAAGGTTATGTTAGGCTTAGGCTATGTTAGGTTTAGATAAAGGTTATGTTAGGCTTAGGCTATGTTAGGTTTAGATTAAGGTTATGTTAGGCTTAGGCTATGTTAGGTTTAGATTAAGGTTTGTTAGGCTTAGGCTATGTTAGGTTTAGATAAAGGTTATGTTAGGCTTAGGCTATGTTAGGTTTAGAGTAAGGTTATGTTAGGCTTAGGCTATGTTAGGTATAGATTAAGGTTATGTTAGGCTTAGGCTATGTTAGGTTTAGATTAAGGTTATTTTAGGCTTAGGCTATGTTAGGTTTAGGTTATTTTAGGTTTAGGTTAATTTTAGTTTAGTTTTAAGTTATGTTAGGTTTTGGTCAAGGTTATGTTAGGTTTTGGTTAAGGTTATGTTAGGTTAGGTAAAGATTAAGTTAGATTTCGATTAAGGTTATGTAAGGTTAGATTAGTTTAGGTTAGGTTTAGGTTATTTTAGGTTAGGTTAGGCTTAGGATATTTTAGGGTTATTTTGGTTTAAGTTAGGTTTAGGATATTTTAGGGATAGGTTGGATTAATTTAGGTTAGGTTAGTTTAGGTTGGTTTAAGTTAGGTTAGGTTAGGCTTAGGATATTTTAGGGTTATTTTGGTTTAAGTTAGGTTTAGGATATTTTAGGGATAGGTTGGATTAATTTAGGTTAGGTTAGTTTAGGTTGGTTTAAGTTAGGTTAGGTTAGCTTGGTTAGGTTAGATTAGATTAGGTTAAAGTTAGTTATAGGTTAGCTTGGTTAGGTTAGATTAGATTAGGTTAAAGTTAGTTTAGGTTAAGGTTAGGCGATATTTAGGTGAAGATAATTAAGGTTAGATTTAGGTTAGGGTTGTGTTATGTTTAGTTTAAGGTTATGTTAGGTTTAGGTTATATTTTGGTACTTATATCAATACTAAAGTGTTTTGTAGAAAAATTACTTTAGTTTGCTAGAGGAATTTGGCCGAATGAAATTTGGGAACGGTTTTTACGTTGATTCCCACGTCCAAGACCTAGGACCATCGTGTGATAATTTGTTTTTCAGTCTCTTATTTATTATGATGTCATTTCTACTTCCTCCACACACGCATATCAGTAATTGTTTTGACTAAGTCACACCCTTTTGGATGAACATGATTTATTCAAGCGGGAAAGTACGTACGGATTCAAGGGGCTGCTCATGCCATCTATGTGTCATGTTTCGTACTAAGTGTATTTTTATTTTGCTTATACATATTTGTATTATATTTATTGTGTTGGTAGTTAAGTTGGAAAATAATCAAACCTTGAACCGGATGTTTGAAGGTCAAAGTGCATTTCTATTTTCTAAAGGTAAGCTTAAAAGAAAGCAAAATTGAAATGCAGTCATTTCGAAAATATTTAGATGCAATACACCTTACGCACCTACTTCGATATTTTTGGATTTCACTGCGAAATCTAAAGGTTTAATGAAATAAACATTAGTATGTCAAATTGATTATCATATGTTTACTACAGCGCCCCCTTTTTATTTAACAATTTGGCATCAGGATTATTTTCAGTGAAGTTGGAGCTCCGCATATGTGCTGGGGTCCCACGCATAAACAAGGGCGCCTGGTGTACGTTGAGTGGTTCTGCTGGGGCTTGGATTACAAAAATATTATCATAAAGTCAGAAATTCATTATTACTTATGTTTAATAATTAAGAATTTCAGGATCTATGTAATTTGTATATTATAATTGTATGCCACTTTGGGACGTTTGTCAGAACCATTGGTACCAGGTCAGTGTGGACTAAGGTAATTTGGGGTTCTCTAGCTGGAATATGGACCCGTTCCCAGAAAAGGTTGGAAAAAAATGATGATTATTTTTTCAGAATATCAGCAATTATATAATTTCCAAAATATTTTTATCTAGTTTCTATGTCCTAGTTTCTATCAGTATTTTTAAGTAGGTTACATCGCACTTGGCCTGAGTGTGGCCATGGGCGCCAGTAAACATTTTCTAAGGCGCAATTTTCATATCTGAATTAATATATTCATAGTTCATTAAAGGACGTGGCGAACTAATTTTTGAAAAGTCAATTATAAGAAAATGGTTACTATGGACATCATGGGTAATGGGTGTCGCGACCGCCTCGTTTCCTGGGAACCCGGATCAAAATGGGGATTCTGGTGAAACAGCCACCGGTCTAGTCAATAAGATAGCGGAGACAATTATTGTCTGCAAAAATATGATTCAACACCGATGCATATTGAGCAATATCGCTCATTTACAATTATTCTCGTCTTTTTTGTAATGAGCTGATAAGGCGTTGACTTCGTTCGTGGTTTAGTGGTAGCAACAGGAAGAATCGAGAAGTGTTTATTATATAGCGAAGTTAACGATTGATAAAAAATATAGATATTAAAATATCCGTATTTTACACACTCTTAAAATGGGCCCAAAACTGCACGGGCGTAGGAACGTTTTTGAGTTTCGGGGTACATTGCCAGCGAAGCGAGCCTCGCATGCCGAGCGAGCGAAATATTTGGAAATTTTACTTCAATTTGACCAAAAATTGAAAGTTGAATTTGAATTCGCCCTTACTTTGTTGTTAAAAGTTTTAAACGACAAATTTATCCTTTTCATAATGGTTGTAAAAACAAATTCACAATATTTCAGGGGAAGGGAGGGGGGGGGGCAAACACAGGTGTTGTTCCCTAGTAGAAAAGTAAGGAGGGGACATTGTCCCCTTGTCCCCCTGGTTATTATGCCGTTGCAAAACTGTCCAACATTTACTCCAACACTCATTAGCGAGCATGGTCTTTTTAATGAAAATCAAATCTATAGATTTTTTTTAACTCGATTATTTTTTATTTAATTGAATTTAATATTTTTTAAACAATTAATGGCATTTTTAAGCAAAATTTATGGTTATTTTCATTCTATCAGTTATCCTATCTAAATTTTAATAAAATCGTAATTAAATTTGATTTTCCTTTAATATTTGCTTTGCTCATATTATTTTTGTATTAGAATAGTTTAAGAACATATTATATATATATATATATATATATATATATATATTGCTGTATTAAAATACATTGTTATTTAAATCAGTGATTTAAACATTTAAAACTTGATCTATTGAAATTTTGATCTAAGTCTTGATCTATTGAAATTTTGACCTAAGTCTTGATCTATTGAAATTTTGATCTAAATCTTGATCTGTTGTAATTTTGATCTATATCTTTATCTATCGAATTTTTATATAAATCTTAATGCATTCAAATTTTTATCTAAATCTTTATCTATTGAAATATTGATCTAACCATTATTTAAATCAATAATTTAAAAAAGTTGATCGAAATTTTGATCTATTGAAATTTTGATCTAAATCTTGATCTATTGAAATTTTGATCTAAATCTTGATCTATTGAAATTTTGATCTAAATCTTGATCTATTGAAATTTTGATCTAAATCTTGATCTATTGAAATTTGGATCTATTAAAATTTTGATCTAAATCTTGATCTATTGAAATTTTGATCTAAATCTTGATCTATTGAAATTTGGATCTATTAAAATTTTGATCTAAATTTTACGCTATTGAAATTTTGATCTATTGAAATTTTGATCTATTGAAATTTTGATCTATTGAAATTTTGATCTATTGAAATTCGGACCTATTGAAATGTTGATATAAATTTTGATCTAAGGAAATTTGGATCTAAACCTTGATCTCAATATTGATATATGGAAATTTGGATCTAAACTTGATCTACAGATTGATCTAATCTTAATTTAAATCATGATTCAAATCAAATTGATTTAAATCAGCCAACCCCGCTAGCAAGGTTAGTCTCTTTCAAAATGGCGCCTCCCGGGAGAAGTACCAAAATAATGGTCTCAATAATGAAGAAAAATGAAACCATTTAGAAAAAGAAGGGGGACAGTGAACTAACTATAAGACACTTTAAGCGTAAAAAACTGACGTTTGAAATGACATTCGTTTTCAAAAGTTACGAAAAAAAAGTATTTTTTTTTGGTAGAGATGTTTTGCCCACCAACGTCGATCCTTATACACTCCAGCGGTTTGTTTTTCGGTTTTCACAAAACACCCTTTACGATGCCGGTTAATCTTCGCTTAAAATGTGAGAGGACGCACCCAATGGTTCCTTTTAAGCGGGGCCACCCTGCTGCCTAAAACACACGCATTGATGTCTCGAACGTCCGATCGACCCGCCCGCCTTTTTATACATTTGACTTTCGCAAATTGATTGACGTAAATATGGTTATTTTACAAAACGCACCTGATTTGACTTCGGGGCAAGAGAAAAATAAATTGCGCTTTATTTCTGTTTATATTTTTTTATCAGAGAAAGCTGTCATAAGTGGACTTTTTATACCAAAAAGTAGCGCAATTAATCGAATAGATATTTGTTTACTGTTTCGTCTATACTTAGCTGCAGCCAGAGAATTAGAAGCCCATTTCAAATAACACGCAGTTGGCTTCATTTACCCGAATCCAGATAACACTGATAAATAGAATCTACAAACAGTTAAATTAGAAATTCCACTTATAAGTTTTTTTAGCTTGGTACAAATTGTACTACCATTTTTCTGTTTATAAGGTTACCTTATGAAAATTATGTAGAATTTTTATATTAAGAAATAAAACCCCTACAAGGTAATAATTATCAGCTAGGCTAATACCCAAGGCACCACCTTAGGCCTAAATCATCAAGCGTCTTTTAAAGCCATTAATTCAGGTGGCCGGTTACAACGGTGGTGGCAAGCCGTTCGTGACACGCGAGCCAACAGCTCCCTACACTAACTATTACCGTTAACCACAACCACATTTTATGGAAGGGGAAACCGAAGAGCTCGGGGCAAAGCCTCTTAAACTAGTGGGGAGAGAACTTGCAAACTCAACGCGGAAGGAGTTGTTCCGAGTTTTCATACAGTGCTACAAGCGGGGATTGAACCCGGCTCCTCTTGCTGCGAGGCGAAAGTGCTAACCACTCCGAAACCCCATGGATGGTTCAACTTGATAAGAATTTTGGACCTCAGAATTGGAAAAAAAATTGCAGTTATTCTTACCAACTTAATACACCCCGTCTAAGCGGATTAAATCATAACAGAATATGTGATATCAGAAGAAGATAATATATAACTTAGAGAAGTAATAAATTTATAATTATAAATTATAAATACGTAAATGTTTCTGGGAAATATATTTTTACACGCTAAAAATATTCAGCGTACGCTTCATCTGGTTGACATGAAATTTAAATTTCCTTGTACATGTTTCATATTGACAGCCTAGATGGACACATCTCCCGTAAACTTCCGACTATATATTTTTCTTATTATATTTATAGAAAGGTACCCGTAATCACCTACAATAATAATTCAACTTTCATTAAAATGTAGCTGAGTTGACTAGCGGCAGATGATAATTTCTGAGAAGTGACAGTCAGTCATTTCGTACAGGCTATAATCCTGTAAAAATACTCGCAAGACGATTTCGTTGTTGACATAGCGGCCTTATCAAATGAAAAACAAGACGCTATCAGATGGCACTCCCGAATGAAAGCCCACCCCCCCCCCCCTTATAAACAGATTGCGGAGAAAGATTCAGACGACATCCGTTCCAAAAACATATTAAAAATAGAAAGATATCTCGTTATCTGTCCGTAGTGGCGGAAAAAAGCGGTCGACTTCAGCGCCGGCACGAATCGTTTCTTCCAGCGATAATAGTCATGTCAAAGCCGGTAATCATCGAACGCCCAATGCACAAAATATTAAATAAATAATTAAATCTTTCTAATCGCGACGGGTGCGGAGAAGCGGATTATGATACTACTGTCATAAAAACAGGAGATAATAATGGGGGGGGGGGGGAACTAGCAAACGCGATAAAAATTGACGAACAGAAAACAACGTTTCTGATGATTCGGAGTTTGCTGCTGGGAAAAAGTACTTCGATACGCTACATTAATTAACGAGAGATTTACAGAAAACAAGAGAGTTTCGTTGTTCGATGTTAAATATATTTTCATTGTGGTATTTTTGTTATAATCGTTCCGATACTGTTTAACCTAATATATACATCACGTTATGCTGCATATAGCTCATTTTTCCGCAAAACGTAAGCAGACCAGAGCAGTGTCCCCAATAGACGCGTAGCAGACTTGGGTCTTACTTGGTTTCTTGGGTATTAGCATAGTGGATTGTTATTATTATTAATATTATTATTATTAACTTACCAAATTTTGGTATAATTCTCGGGATTTTGAAAAATTCAAATTCTTTTGGACAACTGGAGCTATTCAAAAGACCTGGCCAGGTGGGAAGGTATGGAATAAAAATCTAAACAACAAATAACGTTTTAATTGTACTAGATTCTACGTGCACATTAATATGAAACGCGTCTAAAAGACCTTTAGGAAAAATTGTATAATAAGCAATTTGGGGTCTCCTTGATCCGGGGGCCCTTGGCGGTCACCAACCTGCCAACCTGACCAGTCCGGGTTTGCCCAAGATGTAGCAGCCAACGTGAAAAGCTCATAAGCTGGTGGATTTTGGTCTGCAAAGCAAACGCTTTGTGATTTATCGGCTGCTTAGGTGACGAAAATCCAGCTACGTAGCTCTACATAAACTGTTAACACTTATTGTTAATTAGTGCAATCGGTTTTTCCGACCTATATAATCGCGATGAGCCTTTGGAATTTTCTCCGTCAAAATGGTTTAAAATGCTTAATTCTCAAAAAACCCACGCAAATTATCATATTCAATTAAAATTTCCATAGTGACACAGAGCAGGAAAAAATCGCGGAAAATACCAATAATTGCCAACCCTGGACAACAGAGGGAATAAAAACTGCGCTTCAGTATATGACGATGCTTTTCCACTACTTTCAAAACAAACCATCTTCCTCTAAGCTTTTCTTAAAGCAGTATGAGTAGAGGCTCATACAGACTTTTCTCTCTAAAAGTCAATCAAGAGCGCTCCTAGTGGCCAAAACATGAATTTCGTTAATCCACTATCGAAAGTTCCACTTAAGGAATTTTTGTCACGATGTTTTAGGGTTAAGAACTTAACCACTGCTGTTTACAAAACAAAGTACCAAGATACTAAAGCAAAATAAACGTAAACTCGAAGACAGACGGAGGTAAAGAAATTCTCGAATGGTACACAGACGTCGGTTGGAGCACTCTATTAATCCTTGAATTATGGGTCGCGTGATTAGTTCGGTTTTATTCCACGCAAGCTCTTATACCGAAAGCGCTTTGAAAAACACTGAGCGCCTCTGCTACTAATCTGTCGGTCTGGTAAGCGCCCTCCACTAATCACAATTAGGCGCGGCGATTTCCCTTACCCTGGTTAGGCCTCGGGCACGGCCACCTACTTCACTAAATCCTTTGACGAAAAGAGGACGACCCATACACCATTCTGTGGCGGTAATTGTGACCATCCATCACCTTCTAGCAAATGATTTCGCGGAGAGGAAAGCAAAAAGGAGAACGCTCCAAATAAACCAGTGAAAATGCTCGGAATAGCTTCGCTAAAAAGGTCCTGGCCAATTACTCTAAACACAATAATCAAGCATTAATTGTCAAGCACTTGACGTCCTACAAATTGAAATATCAGCTGTTAAATAATTCTTAGTCAACAATATCAGAAAACATCGAACGTCTTGAGTGTTACATCAGCTGGAAAAGCTGAAAAGCGATGGTGTAGTGGCCGCAGACAGCTTGGGACACGCGTTTAGTTTCCACCTGTTATATCATCGTTAGCTTGCAAAATCAAGTAGATAAGGTTGGTGACAAACATCTGGTTAGAAATTCCACCAGAAATCAGTTATTTTTAATAAAACTGGAAATACTGGTCATTAATTCATTTTAAAAAGTAACTTGGCCTTCTGGTTTAAATGTGACTCTTACGTCACAGTCCAGCTCTTACTATTAGAAGTCTACTAGAGCACGCTAAATAAATGTAAAAAATGTTCAGTAAAATTCAGCAGTGTTTATATTTACACATACCTGAGCGAACTCTTTAGAAAATTCCGTGTACGTTTTAAACCAACGGCTGGCGCTATATGGAGATGTTGTAAGTCGAAAAAACTTTCTCATTTTCACTTCCTGTTTGATAGAAAGTTCATAATTGTCCACTCGAAAAACTGTCAATGACATGGTGTTATCAACGCATTTCTCAACAAATACTTTTTCTATTTCCGTAACATTTTGGGAATAGATAGGAGTCGATATTTTACATTTCTTGATTTAAGGTGTCACCTGAAATGTTTGAGGTTACGCGACACGCGTTGTTAAGGCCAAGGAAAATGATCCAAAATTCGAATGAAATATGTTAAATGTTTATGATTGACAGATTATTAAATCGTATTTTGACCTACGTCATGAATATTTGAGGTAAAAAGTTCGCGATTTTTAAGTCTAAGGAAAAATCTTATTAGATCTTACTTAGTTAGAACTTCCTGAGTACTGTAGGTGATAACCTAGGAGCAACAAACACAACACCCCACACAAGGAGAACGCAACCCGTCAAAAGTCGTGGATTTTCTTGCGTACATTTTTCATTGGCTAGACGCTTTAGCGCCTGCTGCCGTCGGAAGGGAAAATTCGGAAATTGTCTTCCCCCCCGCCCGTAAAACGTTCAGCGTAAAGGCTCGCGACGCTCGTCCAATGAAATTCGTACACAACCCTTCATTTAAAGGCTAGCTGCGTTCTCCTTGTGTTTGTTGCTCCTAGGTTATAACAATCCCATTTTTTGGAACATTAACCTACGTCCCAAGACGAAATTGTCAAGAAATATTTTAAGTCCATCATAAGTGCTCTGAATTGTTGAACTTGTTTTAGCATTCCGATTTCTGCGCGCTGGCAAGCTCCAAATAAGCTTAGGAGTTATATAATTCTGCTCACTAGGGTCTCTCTAGGTAGCCTAGGCAACGGAAAGGCTTAAACTTTCAATAGTCAAGATCCACAAAAAAAAATAGCTTTGCAAAAAGCAAACTGTTGCGTTAGAACAAATTTGGGTTGGTTTACTTTTTTAAGCTTCTCTAAATAAGTTTTATTCCCAGAATTTAAGATTAATTCATTTAATTTGAGTTTGCAAATTCGATCCCCACTGGTTAAATTGGTTTTCGCCTGAGTTCTTCAGTTCACCCTTTCCATAAAAACATTTTGAGGTTAACGGTAATATAGCAGTTGGCTCGCTGTGCATGAAGGGTTGGCCACCACCCTTCTACGCATTGTAACCCATCAGCCACCAGATTTAAAGGCATTAAAAGTCACTCGATGACTAGGGACTAAGGTGGTGCCTTGGGTATTAGCCTAGCTGATTATTATGTCATTAATTTAAATGGTTTAAATAAATATTGTTGTTTGGTCTTATTGGAAAAGATTAAGCCGAACATTTTGCACGGGTCTTTATAAGCAAGAAGGCAACGGTTTCACTCTAGTTATTTATAGGTGGTCTTACAGGTTTTAATTTTGTGAAATAAACAAAAAATGTAGTTATGTGAGCAATATAAATAATGAGTGTGTGTGGCTACACAAACACGTGAAATGTATCAAAAACTCAAGAAAGCGAAAAAATAGCAAACATTTTGTTTCTTTATGTTCCTAATAAATGAAGATTGGCGCCAGAGTTAAAACAATATTTCATTCAATCGCAGTAAGTATTCCACTTTCCATTTCCTCTGGAACAGCGTGGGTGGGTATAAGACGCAAAATCTTGAATGAACTTCAACGAGAGCATCAGGAGGAGGGGGAAAACTGGATGGTGGGTAATCACGTAAATTAAACAGACCTTAAGCGCCTAGGCGAAAAATTACGCCTAATTACCCGCGCTAAGAGATTTATATCGGGGAACAATTTCAAGCAAATTTACTGGCCTACACAAAGAATCGTTTCTAATAAACATAACAAAAATCGCCACTAGCGACTAACGGACCAGTTGGATCACGTGAATAACCAGTGGCTTAACAAAGGGGCTGACATTGACGTGGAAATAAATGTCAAATTGTCCAAAAAAATAATAAATGGTTCTGAAGGAATTGAGGTGACAGCATCGGATAAGTATGCGAACGCTTCCGCAGATGTATACAATTCGAGGGGCCTCATTAACTCTTCGTTAATGGCGATGTTTTTGCATTGACACTACGAAAATTATTTTACCCTGAGAACATTGTTAGCACCGGGGAAATAGTTTTAAACTGGAGAAATTGTTTTGTACTGAAGAAATTGTTTTGCACTGGGAAAATTGTACGCACTGGGGAAATTATTTTGCATTGGAAAATTGTTTGGCACTGGGGAAATTATTTTGCATTGGAAAATTGTTTGGCACTGGAGAAATTGTTTGGCACTGGGGAAATTGTTTCGCACTGGGGAAATTGTTTCGCACTTTGGGAAATTATTTTGCACTGGGGAAATTGTTTCGCACTTTGGGAAATAGTTTTGCACTGGGGAAATTATTTTGCATTGGAAAATTGTTTGGCACTGTGGAAATTGTTTCGCACTGGGAAACTTTTTTGCAGTGGAAAATTGTTTTAACTGTGAACGTTGTTTTAAATTGATAACATTGTTTTACACCGGGGAAATGGTATTAAACTATTTTAAAAAAAATACAATGGGAAAATAGTTTTATACTGGTAAAATAGTTTTATACTGGGAAAATAATTTTATACTGGGAAAATAGTTTTATACTGGGAAAATTGTTTTATACTGGGCAAATGGTTTTACACTAGGGAAATTAGCTTACACTTAAGTGCCGATTTTTACACTTTCATTTAGTACTTAAAATAATATCGGTAAACTAAAAGTCAATAAAGGTTTAGACATTTTACGTTTTGTCGAGAAAAAAGTGAATTTAAACTGCATGCTAAAATGTAAACACGAAATGTGTAAATCCGATGCGCACGAAGAGAAAAGGAAAACCCGATCTTGAAGTAGTACTTTCGTGGAAATTAAATAAATTCGATCTTAACCTCGTTCAACGCTCGTTGTTACGGAGTCACATCGGGCCAGATGCCAGGTAAGGGTGGAAAGACGACCATTTTAGTGCGGTAAGAAAACACTACTTGGCTTTTATAACGCTGTTTCACTAAATCTTAACAAGTTAACCGCCCCTTAAAAAGAATTATTTAAAAAAAACATAAGAACTCGAGATTCGCTGGCGATAAAGGAGACCTGATGTAAGTACCCCGGAGTGGAAAGATATTTTCAGATGATTCGCTTCCTTGCTATAAAAACATTTTTTACTTCACCACGAAAAACATTATTTTAATTGCATTGTATTAAAACATTAATCAAAATACATAAATACATTTTATTTACATTTCAAGAGAATAATTATAGAGCTCCTTACGCCTAAAAATGAAATCAATTTTGATTGGTTCCCTAGAACTGACGCCGAAGGAAATTCACCCTGACTGGTAAGAAAATAATTCTAGACTGTTTAAACTGATTCTGAAACTATCATGAAACAATTCTGAACTGGTCGTACTGGACTGGTAATAAAATGATTCTAGACTGTTTAAATTTATTCTGAACTAATCATGAAATTGGTCAAACTGGACTGGTCACAAACTGATTCCGGACTGGTAATAAAATGATTCAGGACTGGTAATAAAATGATACCGGACTGGTTTAACTGATTATGAACTTATCATGAAACGATTCTGAACTGGTCAAACTGATTCCGGACTGGTATAATAAAATGATTCTAAACTGTTTAAATTGGTTCTGGACTGATCATGAAACTAGTCAAACTATACTGGTCACTAAATGAGACTGAACTGGTCACTAACGGAGACTGAACTGGTCACTAACGGTGACTGATCTGGTCACTATAAGTGAGACTGAACTAGTCACTAGCTGACACTGCTCTGGTCACTAAATGAGACTGAACTGGTCACTAACTGAGACTGAACTGGTCACTAACTGAGACTGAACTGGTCACTATAAGTGAGACTGAACTGGTCACTAGCGGAGACTGAATTGGTCACTAGCTGAGACTGAACTGGTCACTATAAGTGAGACTGAACTAGTCACTATAAGTGAGACTGAACTAGTCACTAACTGAGACTGACCTGGTCACTAACTGAGACTGATCTGGTCACTAACGGAGACTGATCTGGTCACTAACGGAGACTGATCTGGTCACTATAAGTGAGACTGAACTGGTCACTATAAGTGAGACTGAACTAGTCACTAGCTGAGACTGAACTGGTCACTAACTGAGACTGAACTGGTCACTAGCTGAGACTGAACTAATCACAAACTGATTCTAATCTCGTTTTAAAAGGTTACTATTAGAGTCGCGGCACCCGGCTCAGCAGGCCCTAAGACTCGCGTTAATTCCGCTCCAGGATACGCGTTTCAATTCTCCTCGTCAAGATGCCGCTTGAGACGCTTATTTATAAAGTTTGAGCGCGCCCCGAGAGACGCGAGTAGTAAAATCGGCGTGGGTGGGCCAAGATCCGCAGGCAGTCTCTCCCGGGACGCGCTAAGAGGGTGGTCGAAGCGGCTAGAGGACCCGAACCAGTCGTGTTTGTTTATAGGATAAAACCATTAAGATCAGCTTCGTCAAGAACTAGTCCAGCTGTCGGGCATCTAGCGCCCGTCGGGACAAAAGGAAACTTAGGCTAAAACTAAAAGTGAAACCCCGGCGGGTGGGAGGCAGCCAAAAAGAGTACCTCGCGCGGGGGAGGGGGGGGGGGTTCTATGAATGGGTTAGTTTTATAACTAAAGAAGCTGTTAATGCGGGGGTGGGGTGTTGGCGCTCAACTACACTAACCTCCCTCCCTTTTTCGTAACACTTAAAACAAACAAACGACGTCTTTGCAGCCCCTCAATAATGTTTACACCCTCCCTCTCAGCTCGTGGGGAAGGAGGCCACTTGGCAGCGAGCTCCAAAGCGGGAGGGACGGTAAAGTTGGGCGAGATTTCACTCTGTTGATCCGAAGTAAATATTTAGGAAAGAGAGGTTTATTTCAAGGGAGATATAAAATGCCGTTTATTACTTTGAAATTCGGCGAAATAAGAATTGGGTTTTTACCGAAAAAAAGACGCGCTAGTAGGAAAAACCCTACTCCGACTATCACCGATAAATTACCAGTTCGGCGAGAAACGTACTGTCGGTATAATTACCCTATTAGCCCTTTCAGTTTACATAAGCCACTAGTGCTTAAGACCCAGTTTAGGTCGGCTTGAATGTCAGTTTTTACTGCCGACGACAATTCTTGGTTCACACGTGCGCAATAGCCAAGGCTTAACGTCATTTCAAATTATGAGCAGTATTTTGAAAATACTAAAATGGATCCCAAAATAATTAGTTTATCATATTTACTATACATACAGTAATGTTATTTGACATTATTTAGAATTTTATTCCCATTATTTTTGAAAATACGAGCAATTTTACTTCCCCGCCTTGTCGTTTTGAAAGCGATTCTAAGGGAACCGACTTGGAGTCTTGGACGAGTCACGAGTAACGAGTTGCTTCCCAAACCAACACGAAGCGATTTCTCAGCTAGTGCTCGGAATTGTTTATTCATTATCCACAAATTTTCCGTGCTAAAAAGAATATCATTTTAACTTATTTAATTATGTTTTTTTACGCAACCAAGCATTTATTTGAATAAAAGTGACATTTATTTAAATAATTGTTTATTTTATTTAAATAATAGGCTTATTCACTTTCGATTATTTAAACATTTTTCAATTTTTATTTCACTATTGGTTATTTAAATAAATATTATTTAAATATCGCCGAGCTTATTTTATTCATGGATAAAAATTAATCGAATGCCGAGCACTATTTCTCACACTGGATTTTAAAACCAAGGAGTTTTAGAGACACGTAGCGACCATTAAGAGAAACTCATCAACTGCTGGATTTTCGCGGACGCTTTTGTGATTTATCGTACAACAAATCGTTTGTCTAGCAGACAAAAATCTAGCAGTTGATGAAAATCGCTAGGATTAATTGGGTCGAAGTGATGGACCTCGAACCTAGGAATATGAAAACTCGGTACCTCCTAGCTCGAACAAAATAAAATAACTAATAAATGGACGCTCGAAGGTGGGTCAAGGAATATCGCGTTTAGACCGCTAGGAGCACTGTGGATTGACCTTTATGGTGAAAGAACCTCTATTCGTTCAAACCACTCACTGGGTAAACCACTGGGGTGCGTCAAAATTCTAAAAAGGAATTCTTCTCTTGAGAGTTGTATGGGGTGAGTTGAGAAGTATACCTGTTTTCCCCCCATTTTCCTACACAGTTAGAAAAAACCCCCAAGGTTCTTAAAAAAAAATTCCACAAATTCAAACCCTCCAAAACCCTTTAACGGAAATTTTCAAACCCACAAGACTTAAAAATGAGCACTTTTATGATTATAAATTGAACCATTAGAAACCCTTTAAAAACTTCCTAGAGTTTGCAACAAAACCCCGTAAATACAGACAATCGACACAACACGGTTTATATTTAAACTCTTTTCAAACCCTTTAAACACTTCCTAGGGTTTGTATTTCTAGATTAAATTAAAATTAATTAATTTAATTTACGACTTTATAACAAATTTCGGCGATTGCAACGGGCGCGTTTCGAACCCAAGCCCTCTAGCAGGACAGGCGGGCGTTTTACCACACAACCACCGAAAGATGTATAATCGCAACGATGTTTAGAGAAACCATTTTGGGGAAAGTCCTTCTTCCTTTACGTTTTATGAAATTATTATACGGCTTGATATCAAATTTCGGCGTAGATGGTGTGAGATAGTTTAAAACTTGCAGGGTTTGAAAAGGGTTTTAAAAAGTGATAAATTATTATTTTTTTTCTATAAGTTCTTAAATGGGAATCCTAAGGGTTTTCCATTGACCTATAGGGGTTTCCTTTAAACATTTAAACCCTTTTCAAATTATGCAAGTTGCCAAAACAAACCTTAAGGGTTTATAATTTTTTCCTAAACCTTTTTTAAACCCAAAGCAAACCCTAATAAAACCCATGGAAACCCTTTTTTCTAACTGTGTACGATGAGTTAAAAGAGCGCCAGAGAGCTTCAAAGTGTGGCCTACTAGCCCCTGGAAGTAGGCTGCAACCAGCGCAAAACCAAGCAGCAGGGACTTTAAATACTGTTTAAGTTTACTTTTTTTACGCTGGTTACCTCGATTTGTTTACAAAGTCCTTTTTCACCTATCATACGAACCCAAAAATTAACCTTAATGTTCGCATTTCACTGCTGCTTGGTCATACTTCTCAACTCCCCCCCCCTACAACTCCTTAAACGTTTTGCATAACCTTTTGAAACACCCTGTATAAAGGAAGAAAAAATGGGTTTTATAATTTAAAAGGAAAAGTTACATCGGAAATTAACTAACCATTCTGTATTCTCTGAAATTCATTTTCGTCCACAAAAATATCATTATGTTTATTTTCTTCGGCATCAAGTAAACTGATTCTTTATTCTTTTTAGTGGCTCTTCTAAGCCTTCCTTTTTCTTAAGACATTGAATCATCGCTCATTTGCAATCGAGTGATACATTCTCGTAAAAAAATTGATAAACTAACAAGTTCCTCACTCAGATACCAAAGGTGCCCTTCTAATTTTTTGCAAGTAGCATTAGAAATGGGACAATTGTGACTGGAATAATTACTTAGCTTCTGCAAAAGCTGTAAGTCGTTATATGGTGCCGCAATTGCAAGTGGAGCAGTGAACCAAGCCTCGACATACACGCGCACGAGAAATATACAGATATTACAGAGCCCCTTTTCTTCTCTGTTAGTCATTATAAACTGGTTACGAAACATCCATATTTTAAGCGAGTGTAAAGCCTTAGACATCCATCTTGCATGATGTACAGCTCCAGGGGTACAAAAGCGCACGCCTCGTGATGGTGTAGCTCCTAAGAATATAACAACCAATTCCAAAGGTTCCTTGTAATCATCTCTGATTTTGGTGTTGGTTTCTTGAAGCAGGTTAGTACAAAATTCAATCACGTCATGTGTGTCATCTTTAACTAAAGGAGCTGCAACTTCACTGCTATTTGCCGTCATGTAATATAGTTGATCTATTTTTATCCAAAACTGTTTAAAACGCTTGCAAATTGCTACATCCGGACCAAATGAGGTAGTCTCTGTTACTTCTTTAAATGCACTAGACAGAACAATTTCCAATATGTGATGACGGCATGCTAAATACAATAAATCCTTCTTTAATTTATGTTCCAAAAGAACACGAGCTCCGTTTCTACGACCTGTATTGGAGGAGGTTGTATCAAAGCACATTGCTTTGAATTGGTCAATAATATTCCATTCTTTTAGTAAAGTTGCGACTGCAGCTGCCTGTGGCTCTCCGGTACCTGATTCCAGCTTAGGAACGCCTAAAAGCTTATTAACTCCAAGTCCTGAAACTATTACTGGCAGACGATCAACTTTCTCATTTCCTGTCAGATCTGGAAGTAGCTTACCATCCCAGTGTACAACGAGTGAGGCAGATGTCTGAAACTCTTCTTTTAGTTTTAAGGCCATTTTTTCGCGCATACTTCTTCTTTGCCTTCTAATTGATGACCTATTAACATTGAAATCATTTATGTCATGTCCCAGGCTAATAGAAATGTAGCTTTTCTATCACTTAACTTCGCTCTATGTAACGTAACTTACGTGACTTTTACACGCACCCTTCTATTCGCAATAAAGGGTTGATCGCACCATGGCTAACTTAGCTATTCTGCCGTTACAATTAAGTTCGTCCCGGGTGAAACGCGTATCGTTCACTATTGGAGATAGCGTAGCTGCTGGTCTAGAAAATGGTAAGCTTACAACTATCATTAAATTTAGATTTAAATGGTTTTACCAGGGTTTAATAGGGCGAAACAAACAGTAATTAAACACTCAAACATAAAATAAATAACGCAACATAAACAATTTCCCTTACATCAATTCCCACAATATTTACATTAAAAGTCAACGGTTTTTATACCTCGTCATCGTCCACTTGCCTTGGTTCACTTGGGCAGCGCACTCATTGGAGATCTTGTTGGACGCAGTTGGATCACACGCTCACGCACCAGCGCTACCTGCCCGCGCAACAGCTTGGGTCGACGCACGGTCGGATCCTCTGACTCAGCGAGTTAGATTTTTACGCGAGTCCGCATCTAAGTTTAGCCGGAGACCGAGCGCAACTGATATTATACCACTTAGGGCAAAAGTTATGTCATTTGACGCGATCGTCGTAGGCAAGGTTTCAGCTCCGAGTAGAAGTCAAGTTCCAAGCGTGACTTATGAAAAACTTAGGGTTATCGGCTCTGCAGCTTAGTTTTGTTCGAGCCTCCTGTCCATCAACGGAGCGTCATTGGCGTCATTGTTTTCAATACCAAATCGTCGGCAAGGGGCTGACCTTTTATTACCCAATTGGTGAAGGGGTCACACCCCTTACACCTGGGACACACACGTGGAAAATCTCGTGGCATATGGGGAACACACTATCATCGGTACACTTTCAACATTTGGGAAACATCGGTACACCTTCAACATTTGGGAAACATACGCGACACTTTTCAATATGTGGGATACATTTATAAATCCGCTGGCAAACCATATTTAGAAAAGTTAAAGAAAGAACAAGTATTCGCGGGGTTAAGGAAAGATAAGGAGATGGCCACGTGTGACCTTCATTTTACGGTAGAAATATTTTAAAATACAATGGCATTACTTTTTACGCAAGGGGGGAAAAGACAGCAGCAGCTATCGCTTTAAGCGGACAATAGTGAACGACTTCGGTGCGAGGAAGCGGGAAGCGGGACCCCTAGGCCTACGGAGTCATCACTCCCCTACACACAATGGGAATCTTAGGGAATGGTCGAATATGGAGTCAATTACTCCAGTCGCGTCCCGCGCGAGCTTCGTAAACTACCCCACATGCGGAAACACTCCCTGGAGAAAAATAAACTTAATTCCACGGAATAATAATTAGGGTTTTTGAAATATATCTAACGAGAGCTAAGAACTTTTTAATGTAACGGCGAAATGCAATAAGTCCATTATTTTATGTTACAACGCTCTATCCAATGCTGATGCTACTAATGGCGTGATAATATTTACACGTGCTCTCTTAGGCTGGCTTACTGATGTCAATGGTTCTTCAGCTTGTTGATTTGTTGTTTCACTGTCTATTCGCGTAGTACTACAAATACTACTTTAACTATCACTACTCGAACCCAATGTTACTCTTTTCAATATGTCTCCTTGGTCGTCCTTTCACTTCCTCTTATACTCTCCATTTTCCTAAATTCCTGTTCAGCTAAAACTTTGTCAACTTGACCAAGACGTCCTTTCTCTCTCTGGGCGATCAAAAAGTCCTTGTCTTCTTGAATTTTTATCATATCAAGAGCGTTCATATGAGCGATGTCGAAAAGGTTATCGAGTTCATCTACAAATGTTTTCTCGTGGTTTTTCTGAGCAGGAGTTCTTCTATAACAGTTTTTCTCAGTTTTACCTAGGAGCAACAAACACAAGGAGAACGCAGCTAGCCTTTAAACACGCTAACGAAGGGTTGTGTACGAATTTCATTGGACGAGCGTCACGAGCCTTTACACTGAACGTTTTACGGGCGGAGGGAAGACAATTTCCGAATTTTCCCCTTCCGACGGCAGCAGTTGCTAAAGCGTATAGCCAATGAAAAATGTACGCGAGAAAATCCACGACTTTTGACGCGTTGCGTTCTCCTTGTGTGGGGTGTTGTGTTTGTTGCTCCTAGGTTTTACCCACTTTTCATGAAGCTGTTCCATTTTTTTAATGCAGTCTTTTTGATGTCTTATTGGAATTCGAGCTTTATCCCAAAATACGGTAGCTTCTCTTATAACAGTGCGCGAACTTTCCCGTATGGTCTTTTTTAAGATTTTATGATGATGAAAAAATACACTAACGAGGAGTGTACCCGAGGTGTAAATCACCGATTTTGATGAAACTCGGGGGGTATGTAGACCTTGGGGTAATATGAATTTTCACCAAGGGAAAAGTTACGCTGGGCTTCCGTTTTGCTATGGCAACCGAAAATGTTTTTGACAACTAAAAATGAAAAAATCTACATTTAAAAAAGCATGGGACTTTCTCGGTTTCACAGGGGGGTACTTGATGAATTTCTCCCAAAATTGTTCAAATTTTTGCATTTAAGTTTATTTTATTTTTTTGAATTTTCAAAAATTTTCAGAGGGTTCTCCTCCCCCCTGTGAAACCGAGAAAATCCCATGCTTTTTTAAATGTAGATTTTTTCATTTTATGTTGTAAAAACATTTTCGGTTGATGATAATTTGCAAAAAGTGGTTTATTACATACCATAACCAAATAATGGTGTCAGACCGAAAGATTTCAAAAGTTAAAAATTTAGGACCACCCTTGTCGTTTTCCTTTCAGTTGTTAAAGATATCTCGACACGACTTGCTCGGCACAACAATTGTATCGTAGAGTCAACCAAATTCTAGTTCATGTTTTAAATTTTTTTGAATAATTTTAATATTACGTGTTTTAATCTATTTAACAGATAAGGCTTCCACTATAGATAAGTAAAAATAAAAATTAATTTAGGTTGAGAGAAAATATGTAGCCTCAACTTTAGCCTTTGTTTTGATGATTGACGATATTAACCGCCTACAGCCCTACAGGGAGAAAGCCTAAGATTGCAACGGGTTATCGTCCCCCTTCTAACCGACGAAATAACACTAGAGGAAACACGGAGGGGCTTGGTTTTTCTTCCGGGAATCAAGAGGCGGCCCACTAGAGTGTCATCTCTCACTTACCGATAGAAAAGGGGAACGATTAGACGAGGAAAGGCAGAGAGGCGTGGTTTTCTTCCGGGAATCAAGAGGCGGCCCACTAGAGTTTCATCTCTCACTTCCCGATAGAAAAGGGGAACGATTTGACGAGGAAAGGCAGAGAGGCGTGGTTTTCTTCCGGGAATCAAGAGGCGACCCACTAGAGTGTCATCTCTCACTTACCAATAGAAAATGGGAACGTTAAGACGAGGAAAGGCAGAGGGACGTGGTTTTTCTTCCGGGAATCAAGAGGCGGCCCACTAGAGTGTCATCTCTCACTTCCCGGTAGAAAATGGGAACGATTAGACGAGGAAAGCCAGAGGGGCGTGGTTTTTCTTCCGGGAATCAAGAGCCGGCCCACTAGAGTTTCATCTCTCACTTCTCGATAGAAAATGGGAACGTTAAGACGAGGAAAGGCAGAGAGGCGTGGTTTTCTTCCGGGAATCAAGAGCCGGCCCACTAGAGTTTCATCTCTCACTTCCCGATAGAAAATGGGAACGTTAAGACGAGGAAAGGCTGAGGGGCGTGGTTTTTCTTCCGGGAATCAAGAGCCGGCCCACTAGAGTTTCATCTCTCACTTCTCGATAGAAAATGGGAACGTTAAGACGAGGAAAGGCAGAGAGGCGTGGTTTTCTTCCGGGAATCAAGAGGCGGCCCACTAGAGTTTCATCTTTCACTTACCAATAGAAAATGGGAACTTTAAGACGAGGAAAGGCAGAGGGACGTGGTTTTTCTTCCGGGAATCAAGAGGCGGCCCACTAGAGTGTCATCTCTCACTTTCCGATAGAAAAGGGGAACGATTAGACGAGGAAAGGCAGAGGGGCGTGGTTTTTCTTCCGGGAATCAAGAGGCGGCCCACTAGAGTGTCATCTCTCACTTCCCGATAGAAAATGGGAACGATTAGACGAGGAAAGGCAGAGGAACGTGGTTTTTCTTCCGGGAATCAAGAGCCGGCCCACTAGAGTTTCATCTCTCACTTCTCGATAGAAAATGGGAACGTTAAGACGAGGGAAGGCAGAGAGGCGTGGTTTTCTTCCGGGAATCAAGAGCCGGCCCACTAGAGTTTCATCTCTCACTTCTCGATAGAAAATGGGAACGTTAAGACGAGGAAAGGCAGAGGGACGTGGTTTTTCTTCCGGGAATCAAGAGCCGGCCCACTAGAGTGTCATCTCTCACTTACCGATAGAAAAGGGGAACGATTAGACGAGGAAAGGCAGAGGGGCGTGGTTTTTCTTCCGGGAATCAAGAGCCGGCCCACTAGAGTTTCATCTCTCACTTCCCGATAGAAAATGGGAACGTTAAGACGAGGAAAGGCAGAGGGGCGTGGTTTTTCTTCCGGGAATCAAGAGCCGGCCCACTAGAGTTTCATCTCTCACTTCTCGATAGAAAATGGGAACGTTAAGACAAGGAAAGGCAGAGAGGCGTGGTTTTCTTCCGGGAATCAAGAGGCGGCCCACTAGAGTTTCATCTCTCACTTAAAAATAGAAAATGGGAACGTTAAGACGAGGAAAGGCAGAGGGACGTGGTTTTTCTTCCGGGAATCAAGAGGCGGCCCACTAGAGTGTCATCTCTCACTTACCGATAGAAAAGGGGAACGATTAGACGAGGAAAGGCAGAGGGGCGTGGTTTTTCTTCCGGGAATCAAGAGCCGGCCCACTAGAGTTTCATCTCTCACTTCCCGATAGAAAATGGGAACGTTAAGACGAGGAAAGGCAGAGGGGCGTGGTTTTTCTTCCGGGAATCAAGAGCCGGCCCACTAGAGTTTCATCTCTCACTTCTCGATAGAAAATGGGAACGTTAAGACGAGGAAAGGCAGAGAGGCGTGGTTTTCTTCCGGGAATCAAGAGGCGGCCCACTAGAGTTTCATCTCTCACTTACCAATAGAAAATGGGAACGTTAAGACGAGGAAAGGCAGAGGGACGTGGTTTTTCTTCCGGGAATCAAGAGCCGGCCCACTAGAGTGTCATCTCTCACTTACCGATAGAAAAGGGGAACGATTAGACGAGGAAAGGCAGAGGGACGTGGTTTTTCTTCCGGGAATCAAGAGCCGGCCCACTAGAGTGTCATCTCTCACTTACCGATAGAAAAGGGGAACGATTAGACGAGGAAAGGCAGAGGGGCGTGGTTTTTCTTCCGGGAATCAAGAGCCGGCCCACTAGAGTTTCATCTCTCACTTCCCGATAGAAAATGGGAACGTTAAGACGAGGAAAGGCAGAGGGGCGTGGTTTTTCTTCCGGGAATCAAGAGCCGGCCCACTAGAGTTTCATCTCTCACTTCTCGATAGAAAAGGGGAACGATTAGACGAGGAAAGGCAGAGGGGCGTGGTTTTTCTTCCGGGAATCAAGAGCCGGCCCACTAGAGTTTCATCTCTCACTTCCCGATAGAAAATGGGAACGTTAAGACGAGGAAAGGCAGAGAGGCGTGGTTTTCTTCCGGGAATCAAGAGGCGGCCCACTAGAGTGTCATCTCTCACTTACCGATAGAAAAGGGGAACGATTAGACGAGGAAAGGCAGAGGGGCGTGGTTTTTCTTCCGGGAATCAAGAGGCGGCCCACTAGAGTGTCATCTCTCACTTCCCGATAGAAAATGGGAACGATTAGACGAGGAAAGGCAGAGGGGCGTGGTTTTTCTTCCGGGAATCAAGAGGCGGCCCACTAGAGTGTCATCTCTCACTTCCCGATAGAAAATGGGAACGATTAGACGAGGAAAGGCAGAGGAACGTGGTTTTTCTTCCGGGAATCAAGAGCCGGCCCACTAGAGTTTCATCTCTAACTTCTCGATAGAAAATGGGAACGTTAAGACGAGGAAAGGCAGAGAGGCGTGGTTTTCTTCCGGGAATCAAGAGCCGGCCCACTAGAGTTTCATCTCTCACTTCTCGATAGAAAATGGGAACGTTAAGACGAGGAAAGGCAGAGGGACGTGGTTTTTCTTCCGGGAATCAAGAGCCGGCCCACTAGAGTGTCATCTCTCACTTACCGATAGAAAAGGGGAACGATTAGACGAGGAAAGGCAGAGGGGCGTGGTTTTTCTTCCGGGAATCAAGAGCCGGCCCACTAGAGTTTCATCTCTCACTTCCCGATAGAAAATGGGAACGTTAAGACGAGGAAAGGCAGAGGGGCGTGGTTTTTCTTCCGGGAATCAAGAGCCGGCCCACTAGAGTTTCATCTCTCACTTCTCGATAGAAAATGGGAACGTTAAGACGAGGAAAGGCAGAGAGGCGTGGTTTTCTTCCGGGAATCAAGAGGCGGCCCACTAGAGTTTCATCTATCACTTACCAATAGAAAATGGGAACGTTAAGACGAGGAAAGGCAGAGGGGCGTGGTTTTTCTTCCGGGAATCAAGAGGCGGCCCACTAGAGTGTCATCTCTCACTTCCCGATAGAAAATGGGAACGATTAGACGAGGAAAGGCAGAGGGGCGTGGTTTTTCTTCCGGGAATCAAGAGCCGGCCCACTAGAGTTTCATCTCTCACTTCTCGATAGAAAATGGGAACGTTAAGACGAGGAAAGGCAGAGAGGCGTGGTTTTCTTCCGGGAATCAAGAGCCGGCCCACTAGAGTTTCATCTCTCACTTCCCGATAGAAAATGGGAACGTTAAGACGAGGAAAGGCTGAGGGGCGTGGTTTTTCTTCCGGGAATCAAGAGCCGGCCCACTAGAGTTTCATCTCTCACTTCTCGATAGAAAATGGGAACGTTAAGACGAGGAAAGGCAGAGAGGCGTGGTTTTCTTCCGGGAATAAAGAGGCGGCCCACTAGAGTGTCATCTCTCACTTACCAATAGAAAATGGGAACGTTAAGACGAGGAAAGGCAGAGGGACGTGGTTTTTCTTCCGGGAATCAAGAGGCGGCCCACTAGAGTGTCATCTCTCACTTCCCGATAGAAAATGGGAACTTTAAGACGAGGAAAGGCAGAGGGACGTGGTTTTTCTTCCGGGAATCAAGAGGCGGCCCACTAGAGTGTCATCTCTCACTTTCCGATAGAAAAGGGGAACGATTAGACGAGGAAAGGCAGAGGGGCGTGGTTTTTCTTCCGGGAATCAAGAGGCGGCCCACTAGAGTGTCATCTCTCACTTCCCGATAGAAAATGGGAACGATTAGACGAGGAAAGGCAGAGGAACGTGGTTTTTCTTCCGGGAATCAAGAGCCGGCCCACTAGAGTTTCATCTCTCACTTCTCGATAGAAAATGGGAACGTTAAGACGAGGAAAGGCAGAGAGGCGTGGTTTTCTTCCGGGAATCAAGAGCCGGCCCACTAGAGTTTCATCTCTCACTTCTCGATAGAAAATGGGAACGTTAAGACGAGGAAAGGCAGAGGGACGTGGTTTTTCTTCCGGGAATCAAGAGCCGGCCCACTAGAGTGTCATCTCTCACTTACCGATAGAAAAGGGGAACGATTAGACGAGGAAAGGCAGAGGGGCGTGGTTTTTCTTCCGGGAATCAAGAGCCGGCCCACTAGAGTTTCATCTCTCACTTCCCGATAGAAAATGGGAACGTTAAGACGAGGAAAGGCAGAGGGGCGTGGTTTTTCTTCCGGGAATCAAGAGCCGGCCCACTAGAGTTTCATCTCTCACTTCTCGATAGAAAATGGGAACGTTAAGACAAGGAAAGGCAGAGAGGCGTGGTTTTCTTCCGGGAATCAAGAGGCGGCCCACTAGAGTTTCATCTCTCACTTAAAAATAGAAAATGGGAACGTTAAGACGAGGAAAGGCAGAGGGACGTGGTTTTTCTTCCGGGAATCAAGAGGCGGCCCACTAGAGTGTCATCTCTCACTTACCGATAGAAAAGGGGAACGATTAGACGAGGAAAGGCAGAGGGGCGTGGTTTTTCTTCCGGGAATCAAGAGCCGGCCCACTAGAGTTTCATCTCTCACTTCCCGATAGAAAATGGGAACGTTAAGACGAGGAAAGGCAGAGGGGCGTGGTTTTTCTTCCGGGAATCAAGAGCCGGCCCACTAGAGTTTCATCTCTCACTTCTCGATAGAAAATGGGAACGTTAAGACGAGGAAAGGCAGAGAGGCGTGGTTTTCTTCCGGGAATCAAGAGGCGGCCCACTAGAGTTTCATCTCTCACTTACCAATAGAAAATGGGAACGTTAAGACGAGGAAAGGCAGAGGGACGTGGTTTTTCTTCCGGGAATCAAGAGCCGGCCCACTAGAGTGTCATCTCTCACTTACCGATAGAAAAGGGGAACGATTAGACGAGGAAAGGCAGAGGGACGTGGTTTTTCTTCCGGGAATCAAGAGCCGGCCCACTAGAGTGTCATCTCTCACTTACCGATAGAAAAGGGGAACGATTAGACGAGGAAAGGCAGAGGGGCGTGGTTTTTCTTCCGGGAATCAAGAGCCGGCCCACTAGAGTTTCATCTCTCACTTCCCGATAGAAAATGGGAACGTTAAGACGAGGAAAGGCAGAGGGGCGTGGTTTTTCTTCCGGGAATCAAGAGCCGGCCCACTAGAGTTTCATCTCTCACTTCTCGATAGAAAAGGGGAACGATTAGACGAGGAAAGGCAGAGGGGCGTGGTTTTTCTTCCGGGAATCAAGAGCCGGCCCACTAGAGTTTCATCTCTCACTTCCCGATAGAAAATGGGAACGTTAAGACGAGGAAAGGCAGAGAGGCGTGGTTTTCTTCCGGGAATCAAGAGGCGGCCCACTAGAGTGTCATCTCTCACTTACCGATAGAAAAGGGGAACGATTAGACGAGGAAAGGCAGAGGGGCGTGGTTTTTCTTCCGGGAATCAAGAGGCGGCCCACTAGAGTGTCATCTCTCACTTCCCGATAGAAAATGGGAACGATTAGACGAGGAAAGGCAGAGGGGCGTGGTTTTTCTTCCGGGAATCAAGAGGCGGCCCACTAGAGTGTCATCTCTCACTTCCCGATAGAAAATGGGAACGATTAGACGAGGAAAGGCAGAGGAACGTGGTTTTTCTTCCGGGAATCAAGAGCCGGCCCACTAGAGTTTCATCTCTAACTTCTCGATAGAAAATGGGAACGTTAAGACGAGGAAAGGCAGAGAGGCGTGGTTTTCTTCCGGGAATCAAGAGCCGGCCCACTAGAGTTTCATCTCTCACTTCTCGATAGAAAATGGGAACGTTAAGACGAGGAAAGGCAGAGGGACGTGGTTTTTCTTCCGGGAATCAAGAGCCGGCCCACTAGAGTGTCATCTCTCACTTACCGATAGAAAAGGGGAACGATTAGACGAGGAAAGGCAGAGGGGCGTGGTTTTTCTTCCGGGAATCAAGAGCCGGCCCACTAGAGTTTCATCTCTCACTTCCCGATAGAAAATGGGAACGTTAAGACGAGGAAAGGCAGAGGGGCGTGGTTTTTCTTCCGGGAATCAAGAGCCGGCCCACTAGAGTTTCATCTCTCACTTCTCGATAGAAAATGGGAACGTTAAGACGAGGAAAGGCAGAGAGGCGTGGTTTTCTTCCGGGAATCAAGAGGCGGCCCACTAGAGTTTCATCTATCACTTACCAATAGAAAATGGGAACGTTAAGACGAGGAAAGGCAGAGGGACGTGGTTTTTCTTCCGGGAATCAAGAGGCGGCCCACTAGAGTGTCATCTCTCACTTCCCGATAGAAAATGGGAACGATTAGACGAGGAAAGGCAGAGGGGCGTGGTTTTTCTTCCGGGAATCAAGAGCCGGCCCACTAGAGTTTCATCTCTCACTTCTCGATAGAAAATGGGAACGTTAAGACGAGGAAAGGCAGAGAGGCGTGGTTTTCTTCCGGGAATCAAGAGCCGGCCCACTAGAGTTTCATCTCTCACTTCCCGATAGAAAATGGGAACGTTAAGACGAGGAAAGGCTGAGGGGCGTGGTTTTTCTTCCGGGAATCAAGAGCCGGCCCACTAGAGTTTCATCTCTCACTTCTCGATAGAAAATGGGAACGTTAAGACGAGGAAAGGCAGAGAGGCGTGGTTTTCTTCCGGGAATAAAGAGGCGGCCCACTAGAGTGTCATCTCTCACTTACCAATAGAAAATGGGAACGTTAAGACGAGGAAAGGCAGAGGGACGTGGTTTTTCTTCCGGGAATCAAGAGGCGGCCCACTAGAGTGTCATCTCTCACTTCCCGATAGAAAAGGGGAACGATTAGACGAGGAAAGGCAGAGGGGCGTGGTTTTTCTTCCGGGAATCAAGAGGCGGCCCACTAGAGTGTCATCTCTCACTTCCCGATAGAAAATGGGAACGATTAGACGAGGAAAGGCAGAGGGGCGTGGTTTTTATTCCGGGAATCAAGAGGCGGCCCACTAGAGTGTCATCTCTCACTTCCCGATAGAAAATGGGAACGATTAGACGAGGAAAGGCAGAGGAACGTGGTTTTTCTTCCGGGAATCAAGAGCCGGCCCACTAGAGTTTCATCTCTCACTTCTCGATAGAAAATGGGAACGTTAAGACGAGGAAAGGCAGAGAGGCCTGGTTTTCTTCCGGGAATCAAGAGCCGGCCCACTAGAGTTTCATCTCTCACTTCTCGATAGAAAATGAGAACGTTAAGACGAGGAAAGGCAGAGGGACGTGGTTTTTCTTCCGGGAATCAAGAGCCGGCCCACTAGAGTGTCATCTCTCACTTACCGATAGAAAAGGGGAACGATTAGACGAGGAAAGGCAGAGGGGCGTGGTTTTTCTTCCGGGAATCAAGAGCCGGCCCACTAGAGTTTCATCTCTCACTTCCCGATAGAAAATGGGAACGTTAAGACGAGGAAAGGCAGAGGGGCGTGGTTTTTTTTCCGGGAATCAAGAGCCGGCCCACTAGAGTTTCATCTCTCACTTCTCGATAGAAAATGGGAACGTTAAGACGAGGAAAGGCAGAGGGACGTGGTTTTTCTTCCGGGAATCAAGAGGCGGCCCACTAGGGTGTCATCTCTCACTTCCCGATAGAAAAGGGGAACGATTAGACGAGGAAAGGCAGAGGGGCGTGGTTTTTCTTCCGGGAATCAAGAGGCGGCCCACTAGAGTGTCATCTCTCACTTCCCGATAGAAAATGGGAACGATTAGACGAGGAAAGGCAGAGGGGCGTGGTTTTTATTCCGGGAATCAAGAGGCGGCCCACTAGAGTGTCATCTCTCACTTCCCGATAGAAAATGGGAACGATTAGACGAGGAAAGGCAGAGGAACGTGGTTTTTCTTCCGGGAATCAAGAGCCGGCCCACTAGAGTTTCATCTCTCACTTCTCGATAAAAAATGGGAACGTTAAGACGAGGAAAGGCAGAGAGGCGTGGTTTTCTCCCGGGAATCAAGAGCCGGCCCACTAGAGTTTCATCTCTCACTTCTCGATAGAAAATGGGAACGTTAAGACGAGGAAAGGCAGAGGGGCGTGGTTTTTCTTCCGGGAATCAAGAGCCGGCCCACTAGAGTTTCATCTCTCACTTCTCGATAGAAAATGGGAACGTTAAGACGAGGAAAGGCAGAGGGGCGTGGTTTTTCTTCCGGGAATCAAGAGCCGGCCCACTAGAGTGTCATCTCTCACTTCTCGATAGAAAATGGGAACGTTAAGACGAGGAAAGGCAGAGGGGCGTGGTTTTTCTTCCGGGAATCAAGAGCCGGCCCACTAGAGTTTCATCTCTCACTTCTCGATAGAAAATGGGAACGTTAAGACGAGGAAAGGCAGAGGGACGTGGTTTTTCTTCCGGGAATCAAGAGCCGGCCCACTAGAGTGTCATCTCTCACTTCTCGATAGAAAATGGGAACGTTAAGACGAGGAAAGGCAGAGGGGCGTGGTTTTTCTTCCGGGAATCAAGAGCCGGCCCACTAGAGTTTCATCTCTCACTTCTCGATAGAAAATGGGAACGTTAAGACGAGGAAAGGCAGAGGGGCGTGGTTTTTCTTCCGGGAATCAAGAGCCGGCCCACTAGAGTTTCATCTCTCACTTCTCGATAGAAAATGGGAACGTTAAGACGAGGAAAGGCAGAGGGGCGTGGTTTTTCTTCCGGGAATCAAGAGCCGGCCCACTAGAGTTTCATCTCTCACTTCTCGATAGAAAATGGGAACTTTAAGACGAGGAAAGGCCGAGAGGCGTGGTTTTCTTCCGGGAATCAAGAGGCGGCCCACTAGAGTTTCATCTCTCACTTACCAATAGAAAATGGGAACGTTAAGACGAGGAAAGGCAGAGGGACGTGGTTTTTCTTCCGGGAATCAAGAGCCGGCCCACTAGAGTGTCATCTCTCACTTACCGATAGAAAAGGGGAACGATTAGACGAGGAAAGGCAGAGGGACGTGGTTTTTCTTCCGGGAATCAAGAGCCGGCCCACTAGAGTGTCATCTCTCACTTCCCGATAGAAAATGGGAACGTTAAGACGAGGAAAGGCAGAGGGGCGTGGTTTTTCTTCCGGGAATCAAGAGCCGGCCCACTAGAGTTTCATCTCTCACTTCTCGATAGAAAATGGGAACGTTAAGACGAGGAAAGGCAGAGAGGCGTGGTTTTCTTCCGGGAATCAAGAGGCGGCCCACTAGAGTTTCATCTCTCACTTACCAATAGAAAATGGGAACGTTAAGACGAGGAAAGGCAGAGGGACGTGGTTTTTCTTCCGAAAATCAAGAGCCGGCCCACTAGAGTGTTATCTCTCACTTACCGATAGAAAAGGGGAACGATTAGACGAGGAAAGGCAGAGGGACGTGGTTTTTCTTCCGGGAATCAAGAGCCGGCCCACTAGAGTGTCATCTCTCACTTACCGATAGAAAAGGGGAACGATTAGACGAGGAAAGGCAGAGGGGCGTGGTTTTTCTTCCGGGAATCAAGAGCCGGCCCACTAGAGTTTCATCTCTCACTTCCCGATAGAAAATGGGAACGTTAAGACGAGGAAAGGCAGAGGGGCGTGGTTTTTCTTCCGGGAATCAAGAGCCGGCCCACTAGAGTTTCATCTCTCACTTCTCGATAGAAAATGGGAACGTTAAGACGAGGAAAGGAAGAGAGGCGTGGTTTTCTTCCGGGAATCAAGAGGCGGCCCACTAGAGTTTCATCTCTCACTTACCAATAGAAAATGGGAACGTTAAGACGAGGAAAGGCAGAGGGACGTGGTTTTTCTTCCGGGAATCAAGAACCGGCCCACTAGAGTGTCATCTCTCACTTACCGATAGAAAATGGGAACGATTAGACGAGGAAAGGCAGAGGGGCGTGGTTTTTCTTCCGGGAATCAAGAGCCGGCCCACTAGAGTTTCATCTCTCACTTCTCGATAGAAAATGGGAACTTTAAGACGAGGAAAGGCCGAGAGGCGTGGTTTTCTTCCGGGAATCAAGAGGCGGCCCACTAGAGTTTCATCTCTCACTTACCAATAGAAAATGGGAACGTTAAGACGAGGAAAGGCAGAGGGACGTGGTTTTTCTTCCGGGAATCAAGAGCCGGCCCACTAGAGTGTCATCTCTCACTTACCAATAGAAAATGGGAACGTTAAGACGAGGAAAGGCAGAGGGACGTGGTTTTTCTTCCGGGAATCAAGAGCCGGCCCACTAGAGTGTCATCTCTCACTTCCCGATAGAAAATGGGAACGTTAAGACGAGGAAAGGCAGAGGGGCGTGGTTTTTCTTCCGGGAATCAAGAGCCGGCCCACTAGAGTTTCATCTCTCACTTCTCGATAGAAAATGGGAACGTTAAGACGAGGAAAGGCAGAGAGGCGTGGTTTTCTTCCGGGAATCAAGAGGCGGCCCACTAGAGTTTCATCTCTCACTTACCAATAGAAAATGGGAACGTTAAGACGAGGAAAGGCAGAGGGACGTGGTTTTTCTTCCGAAAATCAAGAGCCGGTCCACTAGAGTGTTATCTCTCACTTACCGATAGAAAAGGGGAACGATTAGACGAGGAAAGGCAGAGGGACGTGGTTTTTCTTCCGGGAATCAAGAGCCGGCCCACTAGAGTGTCATCTCTCACTTACCGATAGAAAAGGGGAACGATTAGACGAGGAAAGGCAGAGGGGCGTGGTTTTTCTTCCGGGAATCAAGAGCCGGCCCACTAGAGTTTCATCTCTCACTTCCCGATAGAAAATGGGAACGTTAAGACGAGGAAAGGCAGAGGGGCGTGGTTTTTCTTCCGGGAATCAAGAGCCGGCCCACTAGAGTTTCATCTCTCACTTCTCGATAGAAAATGGGAACGTTAAGACGAGGAAAGGAAGAGAGGCGTGGTTTTCTTCCGGGAATCAAGAGGCGGCCCACTAGAGTTTCATCTCTCACTTACCAATAGAAAATGGGAACGTTAAGACGAGGAAAGGCAGAGGGACGTGGTTTTTCTTCCGGGAATCAAGAACCGGCCCACTAGAGTGTCATCTCTCACTTACCGATAGAAAATGGGAACGATTAGACGAGGAAAGGCAGAGGGGCGTGGTTTTTCTTCCGGGAATCAAGAGCCGGCCCACTAGAGTTTCATCTCTCACTTCCCGATAGAAAATGGGAACGTTAAGACGAGGAAAGGCAGAGGGGCGTGGTTTTTCTTCCGGGAATCAAGAGCCGGCCCACTAGAGTTTCATCTCTCACTTCTCGATAGAAAATGGGAACGTTAAGACGAGGAAAGGCAGAGAGGCGTGGTTTTCTTCCGGGAATCAAGAGGCGGCCCACTAGAGTTTCATCTCTCACTTACCAATAGAAAATGGGAACGTTAAGACGGGGAAAGGCAGAGGGACGTGGTTTTTCTTCCGGGAATCAAGAGCCGGCCCACTAGAGTGTCATCTCTCACTTACCGATAGAAAAGGGGAACGATTAGACGAGGAAAGGCAGAGGGGCGTGGTTTTTCTTCCGGGAATCAAGAGCCGGCCCACTAGAGTTTCATCTCTCACTTCCCGATAGAAAATGGGAACGTTAAGACGAGGAAAGGCAGAGGGGCGTGGTTTTTCTTCCGGGAATCAAGAGCCGGCCCACTAGAGTTTCATCTCTCACTTACCAATAGAAAATGGGAACGTTAAGACGAGGAAAGGCAGAGGGACGTGGTTTTTCTTCCGGGAATCAAGAGCCGGCCCACTAGAGTGTCATCTCTCACTTACCGATAGAAAAGGGGAACGATTAGACGAGGAAAGGCAGAGGGGCGTGGTTTTTCTTCCGGGAATCAAGAGCCGGCCCACTAGAGTTTCATCTCTCACTTCCCGATAGAAAATGGGAACGTTAAGACGAGGAAAGGCAGAGGGGCGTGGTTTTTCTTCCGGGAATCAAGAGCCGGCCCACTAGAGTTTCATCTCTCACTTCTCGATAGAAAATGGGAACGTTAAGACGAGGAAAGGCAGAGAGGCGTGGTTTTCTTCCGGGAATCAAGAGGTGGCCCACTAGAGTGTCATCTCTCACTTACCGATAGAAAAGGGGAACGATTAGACGAGGAAAGGCAGAGGGGCGTGGTTTTTCTTCCGGGAATCAAGAGCCGGCCCACTAGAGTTTCATCTCTCACTTCCCGATAGAAAATGGGAACGTTAAGACGAGGAAAGGCAGAGGGGCGTGGTTTTTCTTCCGGGAATCAAGAGCCGGCCCACTAGAGTTTCATCTCTCACTTCTCGATAGAAAATGGGAACGATTAGACGAGGAAAGGCAGAGGAACGTGGTTTTTCTTCCGGGAATCAAGAGCCGGCCCACTAGAGTTTCATCTCTCACTTACCAATAGAAAATGGGAACGTTAAGACGAGGAAAGGCAGAGGGACGTGGTTTTTCTTCCGGGAATCAAGAGCCGGCCCACTAGACTGTCATCTCTCACTTACCGATAGAAAAGGGGAACGATTAGACGAGGAAAGGCAGAGGGGCGTGGTTTTTCTTCCGGGAATCAAGAGCCGGCCCACTAGAGTTTCATCTCTCACTTCCCGATAGAAAATGGGAACGTTAAGACGAGGAAAGGCAGAGGGGCGTGGTTTTTCTTCCGGGAATCAAGAGCCGGCCCACTAGAGTTTCATCTCTCACTTCTCGATAGAAAATGGGAACGTTAAGACGAAGAAAGGCAGAGAGGCGTGGTTTTCTTCCGGGAATCAAGAGGCGGCCCACTAGAGTTTCATCTCTCACTTACCAATAGAAAATGGGAACGTTAAGACGAGGAAAGGCAGAGGGACGTGGTTTTTCTTCCGGGAATCAAGAGCCGGCCCACTAGAGTGTCATCTCTCACTTACCGATAGAAAAGGGGAACGATTAGACGAGGAAAGGCAGAGGGGCGTGGTTTTTCTTCCGGGAATCAAGAGCCGGCCCACTAGAGTTTCATCTCTCACTTCCCGATAGAAAATGGGAACGTTAAGACGAGGAAAGGCAGAGGGGCGTGGTTTTTCTTCCGGGAATCAAGAGCCGGCCCACTAGAGTTTCATCTCTCACTTCTCGATAGAAAATGGGAACGTTAAGACGAAGAAAGGCAGAGAGGCGTGGTTTTCTTCCGGGAATCAAGAGGCGGCCCACTAGAGTTTCATCTCTCACTTACCAATAGAAAATGGGAACGTTAAGACGAGGAAAGGCAGAGGGACGTGGTTTTTCTTCCGGGAATCAAGAGCCGGCCCACTAGAGTGTCATCTCTCACTTACCGATAGAAAAGGGGAACGATTAGACGAGAAAAGGCAGAGGGGCGTGGTTTTTCTTCCGGGAATCAAGAGCCGGCCCACTAGAGTTTCATCTCTCACTTCTCGATAGAAAATGGGAACGTTAAGACGAGGAAAGGCAGAGAGGCGTGGTTTTCTTCCGGGAATCAAGAGCCGGCCCACTAGAGTGTCATCTCTCACTTACCGATAGAAAAGGGGAACGATTAGACGAGAAAAGGCAGAGGGGCGTGGTTTTTCTTCCGGGAATCAAGAGCCGGCCCACTAGAGTTTCATCTCTCACTTCTCGATAGAAAATGGGAACGTTAAGACGAGGAAAGGCAGAGAGGCGTGGTTTTCTTCCGGGAATCAAGAGCCGGCCCACTAGAGTTTCATCTCTCACTTACCAATAGAAAATGGGAACGTTAAGACGAGGAAAGGCAGAGAGGCGTGGTTTTCTTCCGGGAATCAAGAGGCGGCCCACTAGAGTGTCATCTCTCACTTACCGATAGAAAATGGGAACGATTAGACGAGGAAAGGCAGAGGGGCGTGGTTTTTCTTCCGGGAATCAAGAGGCGGCCCAATAGAGTGTCATCTCTTACTTACCGATAGAAAAGGGGAACGATTAGACGAGGAAAGGCAGAGGGGCGTGGTTTTCTTCCGGGAATCAAGAGCCGGCCCACTAGAGTGTCATCTCTCACTTACCGATAGAAAAGGGGAACGATTAGACGAGGAAAGGCAGAGGGGCGTGGATTTTCTTCCGGGAATCAAGAGCCGGCCCACTAGAGTTTCATCTCTCACTTCCCGATAGAAAATGGGAACGTTAAGACGAGGAAAGGCAGAGAGGCGTGGTTTTCTTCCGGGAATCAAGAGGCGGCCCAATAGAGTGTCATCTCTCAATTACCGATAGAAAAGGGGAACGATTAGACGAGGAAAGGCAGAGGGGCGTGGTTTTCTTCCGGGAATCAAGAGCCGGCCCACTAGAGTTTCATCTCTCACTTCTCGATAGAAAATGGGAACGTTAAGACGAGGAAAGGCAGAGAGGCGTGGTTTTCTTCCGGGAATCAAGAGGCGGCCCACTAGAGTGTCATCTCTCACTTACCGATAGAAAATGGGAACGATTAGACGAGGAAAGGCAGAGGGGCGTGGTTTTTCTTCCGGGAATCAAGAGGCGGCCCAATAGAGTGTCATCTCTTACTTACCGATAGAAAAGGGGAACGATTAGACGAGGAAAGGCAGAGGGGCGTGGTTTTCTTCCGGGAATCAAGAGCCGGCCCACTAGAGTGTCATCTCTCACTTACCGATAGAAAAGGGGAACGATTAGACGAGGAAAGGCAGAGGGGCGTGGATTTTCTTCCGGGAATCAAGAGCCGGCCCACTAGAGTTTCATCTCTCACTTCCCGATAGAAAATGGGAACGTTAAGACGAGGAAAGGCAGAGAGGCGTGGTTTTCTTCCGGGAATCAAGAAGCGGCCCAATAGAGTGTCATCTCTCAATTACCGATAGAAAAGGGGAACGATTAGACGAAGAAAAGCAGAGGGGCGTGGTTTTCTTCCGGGAATCAAGAGCCGGCCCACTAGAGTGTCATCTCTCACTTACCGATAGAAAAGGGGAACGATTAGACGAGGAAAGGCAGAGGGGCGTGGTTTTTCTTCCGCGAATCAAGAGCCGGCCCACTAGAGTTTCATCTCTCACTTCCCGATAGAAACAGGGAACGTTAAGACGAGGAAAGGCAGAGAGGCGTGGTTTTCTTCCGGGAATCAAGAGGCGGCCCACTAGAGTGTAATCTCTCACTTCCCGATAGAAAAAGGGAACGTTAAGACGAGGAAAGGCAGAGGGGCGTGGTTTTCTTCCGGGAATCAAGAGCCGGCCCACTAGAGTTTCATCTCTCACTTACCGATAGAAAAGGGGAACGATTAGACGAGGAAAGGCAGAGGGGCGTGGTTTTTCTTCCGGGAATCAAGAGCCGGCCCACTAGAGTGTCATCTCTCACTTACCGATAGAAAAGGGAAACGATTAGACGAGGAAAGGCAGAGGGGCGTGGTTTTTCTTCCGGGAATCAAGAGCCGGCCCACTAGAGTTTTATCTCTCACTTCCCGATAGAAAATGGGAACGTTAAGACGAGGAAAGGCAGAGAGGCGTGGTTTTCTTCCGGGAATCAAGAGGTGGCCCACTAGAGTGTCATCTCTCACTTACCGATAGAAAAGGGGAACGATTAGACGAGGAAAGGCAGAGGGGCGTGGTTTTTCTTCCGGGAATCAAGAGCCGGCCCACTAGAGTTTCATATCTCACTTCCCGATAGAAAATGGGAACGTTAAGACGAGGAAAGGCAGAGGGGCGTGGTTTTTCTTCCGGGAATCAAGAGCCGGCCCACTAGAGTTTCATCTCTCACTTCTCGATAGAAAATGGGAACGTTAAGACGAGGAAAGGCAGAGAGGCGTGGTTTTCTTCCGGGAATCAAGAGCCGGCCCACTAGAGTTTCATCTCTCACTTACCAATAGAAAATGGGAACGTTAAGACGAGGAAAGGCAGAGGGGCGTGGTTTTTCTTCCGGGAATCAAGAGCCGGCCCACTAGAGTTTCATCTCTCACTTCTCGATAGAAAATGGGAACGTTAAGACGAGGAAAGGCAGAGAGGCGTGGTTTTCTTCCGGGAATCAAGAGGCGGCCCACTAGAGTGTCATCTCTCACTTACCGATAGAAAATGGGAACGATTAGACGAGGAAAGGCAGAGGGGCGTGGTTCTTCTTCCGGGAATCAAGAGGCGGCCCAATAGAGTGTCATCTCTCACTTACCGATAGAAAAGGGGAACGATTAGACGAGGAAAGGCAGAGGGGCGTGGTTTTCTTCCGGGAATCAAGAGCCGGCCCACTAGAGTGTCATCTCTCACTTACCGATAGAAAAGGGGAACGATTAGACGAGGAAAGGCAGAGGGACGTGGTTTTTCTTCCGGGAATCAAGAGCCGGCCCACTAGAGTGTCATCTCTCACTTACCGATAGAAAAGGGGAACGATTAGACGAGGAAAGGCAGAGGGGCGTGGTTTTTCTTCCGGGAATCAAGAGCCGGCCCACTAGAGTTTCATCTCTCACTTCCCGATAGAAAAGGGGAACGATTAGACGAGGAAAGGCAGAGGGGCGTGGTTTTTCTTCCGGGAATCAAGAGCCGGCCCACTAGAGTTTCATATCTCACTTCCCGATAGAAAATGGGAACGTTAAGACGAGGAAAGGCAGAGGGGCGTGGTTTTTCTTCCGGGAATCAAGAGCCGGCCCACTAGAGTTTCTTCTCTCACTTCTCGATAGAAAATGGGAACGTTAAGACGAGGAAAGGCAGAGAGGCGTGGTTTTCTTCCGGGAATCAAGAGCCGGCCCACTAGAGTTTCATCTCTCACTTACCAATAGAAAATGGGAACGTTAAGACGAGGAAAGGCAGAGGGACGTGGTTTTTCTTCCGGGAATCAAGAGCCGGCCCACTAGAGTGTCATCTCTCACTTACCGATAGAAAAGGGGAACGATTAGACGAGGAAAGGCAGAGGGGCGTGGTTTTTCTTCCGGGAATCAAGAGCCGGCCCACTAGAGTTTCATCTCTCACTTCCCGATAGAAAATGGGAACGTTAAGACGAGGAAAGGCAGAGGGGCGTGGTTTTTCTTCCGGGAATCAAGAGCCGGCCCACTAGAGTTTCATCTCTCACTTCTCGATAGAAAATGGGAACGTTAAGACGAGGAAAGGCAGAGAGGCGTGGTTTTCTTCCGGGAATCAAGAGGCGGCCCACTAGAGTGTCATCTCTCACTTACCGATAGAAAATGGGAACGATTAGACGAGGAAAGGCAGAGGGGCGTGGTTTTTCTTCCGGGAATCAAGAGGCGGCCCAATAGAGTGTCATCTCTCACTTACCGATAGAAAAGGGGAACGATTAGACGAGGAAAAGCAGAGGGGCGTGGTTTTCTTCCGGGAATCAAGAGCTGGCCCACTAGAGTGTCATCTCTCACTTACCGATAGAAAAGGGGAACGATTAGACGAGGAAAGGCAGAGGGGCGTGGTTTTTCTTCCGGGAATCAAGAGCCGGCCCACTAGAGTTTCATCTTTCACTTCTCGATAGAAAATGGGAACGTTAAGACGAGGAAAGGCAGAGAGGCGTGGTTTTCTTCCGGGAATCAAGAGGCGGCCCACTAGAGTTTTATCTCTCACTTACCAATAGAAAATGGGAACGTTAAGACAAGGAAAGGCAGAGGGACGTGGTTTTTCTTCCGGGAATCAAGAGCCGGCCCACTAGAGTGTCATCTCTCACTTACCGATAGAAAAGGGGAACGATTAGACGAGGAAAAGCAGAGGGGCGTGGTTTTTCTTCCGGGAATCAAGAGCCGGCCCACTAGAGTTTCATCTCTCACTTCTCGATAGAAAATGGGAACGTTAAGACGAGGAAAGGCAGAGAGGCGTGGTTTTCTTCCGGGAATCAAGAGCCGGCCCACTAGATCTTCATCTCTCACTTACCAATAGAAAATGGGAACGTTAAGACGAGGAAAGGCAGAGAGGCGTGGTTTTCTTCCTGAATCAAGAGGCGGCCCACTAGAGTGTCATCTCTCACTTACCGATAGAAAATGGGAACGATTAGACGAGGAAAGGCAGAGGGGCGTGGTTTTTCTTCTGGGAATCAAGAGGCGGCCCAATAGAGTGTCATCTCTCACTTACCGATAGAAAAGGGGAACGATTAGACGAGGAAAGGCAGAGGGACGTGGTTTTTCTTCCGGGAATCAAGAGCCGGCCCACTAGAGTGTCATCTCTCACTTACCGATAGAAAAGGGGAACGATTAGACGAGGAAAGGCAGAGGGGCGTGGTTTTTCTTCCGGGAATCAAGAGCCGGCCCACTAGAGTTTCATCTTTCACTTCTCGATAGAAAATGGGAACGTTAAGACGAGGAAAGGCAGAGAGGCGTGGTTTTCTTCCGGGAATCAAGAGGCGGCCCACTAGAGTTTCATCTCTCACTTACCAATAGAAAATGGGAACGTTAAGACAAGGAAAGGCAGAGGGACGTGGTTTTTCTTCCGGGAATCAAGAGCCGGCCCACTAGAGTGTCATCTCTCACTTACCGATAGAAAAGGGGGACGATTAGACGAGGAAAAGCAGAGGGGCGTGGTTTTTCTTCCGGGAATCAAGAGCCGGCCCACTAGAGTTTCATCTCTCACTTCTCGATAGAAAATGGGAACGTTAAGACGAGGAAAGGCAGAGAGGCGTGGTTTTCTTCCGGGAATCAAGAGCCGGCCCACTAGATCTTCATCTCTCACTTACCAATAGAAAATGGGAACGTTAAGACGAGGAAAGGCAGAGAGGCGTGGTTTTATTCCGGGAATCAAGAGGCGGCCCACTAGAGTGTCATCTCTCACTTACCGATAGAAAATGGGAACGATTAGACGAGGAAAGGCAGAGGGGCGTGGTTTTTCTTCTGGGAATCAAGAGGCGGCCCAATAGAGTGTCATCTCTCACTTACCGATAGAAAAGGGGAACGATTAGACGAGGAAAGGCAGAGGGGCGTGGTTTTCTTCCGGGAATCAAGAGCCGGCCCACTAGAGTGACATCTCTCACTTACCGATAGAAAAGGGGAACGATTAGACGAGGAAAGGCAGAGGGGCGTGGTTTTTCTTCCGGGAATCAAGAGCCGGCCCACTAGAGTTTCATCTCTCACTTCCCGATAGAAAATGGGAACGTTAAGACGAGGAAAGGCAGAGAGGCGTAGTTTTCTTCCGGGAATCAAGAGGCGGCCCAATAGAGTGTCATCTCTCAATTACCGATAGAAAAGGGGAACGATTAGACGAGGAAAGGCAGAGGGGCGTGGTTTTCTTCCGGGAATCAAGAGCCGGCTCACTAGAGTGTCATCTCTCACTTACCGATAGAAAAGGGGAACGATTAGACGAGGAAAGGCAGAGGGGCGTGGTTTTTCTTCCGGGAATCAAGAGCCGGCCCACTAGAGTTTCATCTCTCACTTCCCGATAGAAACAGGGAACGTTAAGACGAGGAAAGGCAGAGAGGCGTGGTTTTCTTCCGGGAATCAAGAGGCGGCCCACTAGAGTGTAATCTCTCACTTCCCGATAGAAAAAGGGAACGTTAAGACGAGGAAAGGCAGAGGGGCGTGGTTTTCTTCCGGGAATCAAGAGCCGGCCCACTAGAGTTTCATCTCTCACTTACCGATAGAAAAGGGGAACGATTAGACGAGGAAAGGCAGAGGGGCGTGGTTTTTCTTCCGGGAATCAAGAGCCGGCCCACTAGAGTTTCATCTCTCACTTACCAATAGAAAATGGGAACGTTAAGACGAGGAAAGGCAGAGAGGCGTGGTTTTCTTCCGGGAATCAAGAGCCGGCCCACTAGAGTTTCATCTCTCACTTACCGATAGAAAATGGGAACGTTAAGACGAGGAAAGGCAGAGGGACGTGGTTTTTCTTCCGGGAATCAAGAGCCGGCCCACTAGAGTGTCATCTCTCACTTACCGATAGAAAAGGGGAACGATTAGACGAGGAAAGGCAGAGGGGCGTGGTTTTTCTTCCGGGAATCAAGAGCCGGCCCACTAGAGTTTCATCTCTCACTTCCCGATAGAAAATGGGAACGTTAAGACGAGGAAAGGCATAGAGGCGTGGTTTTCTTCCGGGAATCAAGAGGTGGCCCACTAGAGTGTCATCTCTCACTTACCGATAGAAAAGGGGAACGATTAGACGAGGAAAGGCAGAGGGGCGTGGTTTTTCTTCCGGGAATCAAGAGCCGGCCCACTAGAGTTTCATATCTCACTTCCCGATAGAAAATGGGAACGTTAAGACGAGGAAAGGCAGAGGGGCGTGGTTTTTCTTCCGGGAATCAAGAGCCGGCCCACTAGAGTTTCATCTCTCACTTCTCGATAGAAAATGGGAACGTTAAGACGAGGAAAGGCAGAGAGGCGTGGTTTTCTTCCGGGAATCAAGAGCCGGCCCACTAGAGTTTCATCTCTCACTTACCAATAGAAAATGGGAACGTTAAGACGAGGAAAGGCAGAGGGGCGTGGTTTTTCCTCCGGGAATCAAGAGCCGGCCCACTAGAGTTTCATCTCTCACTTCTCGATAGAAAATGGGAACGTTAAGACGAGGAAAGGCAGAGAGGCGTGGTTTTTCTTCCGGGAATCAAGAGCCGGCCCACTAGAGTTTCATATCTCACTTCCCGATAGAAAATGGGAACGTTAAGACGAGGAAAGGCAGAGGGGCGTGGTTTTTCTTCCGGGAATCAAGAGCCGGCCCACTAGAGTTTCATCTCTCACTTCTCGATAGAAAATGGGAACGTTAAGACGAGGAAAGGCAGAGAGGCGTGGTTTTCTTCCGGGAATCAAGAGCCGGCCCACTAGAGTTTCATCTCTCACTTACCAATAGAAAATGGGAACGTTAAGACGAGGAAAGGCAGAGGGACGTGTTTTTTCTTCCGGGAATCAAGAGCCGGCCCACTAGAGTGTCATCTCTCACTTACCGATAGAAAAGGGGAACGATTAGACGAGGAAAGACAGAGGGGCGTGGTTTTTCTTCCGGGAATCAAGAGCCGGCCCACTAGAGTTTCATCTCTCACTTCCCGATAGAAAATGGGAACGTTAAGACGAGGAAAGGCAGAGGGGCGTGGTTTTTCTTCCGGGAATCAAGAGCCGGCCCACTAGAGTTTCATCTCTCACTTCTCGATAGAAAATGGGAACGTTAAGACGAGGAAAGGCAGAGAGGCGTGGTTTTCTTCCGGGAATCAAGAGGCGGCCCACTAGAGTGTCATCTCTCACTTACCGATAGAAAATGGGAACGATTAGACGAGGAGAGGCAGAGGGGCGTGGTTTTTCTTCCGGGAATCAAGAGGCGGCCCAATAGAGTGTCATCTCTCACTTACCGATAGAAAAGGGGAACGATTAGACGAGGAAAGGCAGAGGGGCGTGGTTTTCTTCCGGGAATCAAGAGCTGGCCCACTAGAGTGTCATCTCTCACTTACCGATAGAAAAGGGGAACGATTAGACGAGGAAAGGCAGAGGGGCGTGGTTTTTCTTCCGGGAATCAAGAGCCGGCCCACTAGAGTTTCATCTCTCACTTCCCGATAGAAAATGGGAACGTTAAGACGAGGAAAGGCAGAGAGGCGTGGTTTTCTTCCGGGAATCAAGAGGCGGCCCAATAGAGTGTCATCTCTCACTTACCGATAGAAAAGGGGAACGATTAGACGAGGAAAGGCAGAGGGGCGTGGTTTTCTTCCGGGAATCAAGAGCCGTCCCACTAGAGTGTCATCTCTCACTTACCGATAGAAAAGGGGAACGATTAGACGAGGAAAGGCAGAGGGGCGTGGTTTTTCTTCCGGGAATCAAGAGCCGGCCCACTAGAGTTTCATCTCTCACTTCCCGATAGAAAATGGGAACGTTAAGACGAGGAAAGGCAGAGAGGCGTGGTTTTCTTCCGGGAATCAAGAGGCGGCCCACTAGAGTGTAATCTCTCACTTCCCGATAGAAAAAGGGAACGTTAAGACGAGGAAAGGCAGAGGGGCGTGGTTTTCTTCCGGGAATCAAGAGCCGTCCCACTAGAGTTTCATCTCTCACTTACCGATAGAAAAGGGGAACGATTAGACGAGGAAAGGCAGAGGGGCGTGGTTTTTCTTCCGGGAATCAAGAGCCGGCCCACTAGAGTTTCATCTCTCACTTCCCGATAGAAAATGGGAACGTTAAGACGAGGAAAGGCAGAGGGGCGTGGTTTTTCTTCCGGGAATCAAGAGCCGGCCCACTAGAGTTTCATCTCTCACTTCTCGATAGAAAATGGGAACGTTAAGACGAGGAAAGGCAGAGAGGCGTGGTTTTCTTCCGGGAATCAAGAGGCGGCCCACTAGAGTTTCATCTCTCACTTACCAATAGAAAATGGGAACGTTAAGACGAGGAAAGGCAGAGGGACGTGGTTTTTCTTCCGGGAATCAAGAGCCGGCCCACTAGAGTGTCATCTCTCACTTACCGATAGAAAAGGGGAACGATTAGACGAGGAAAGGCAGAGGGGCGTGGTTTTTCTTCCGGGAATCAAGAGCCGGCCCACTAGAGTTTCATCTCTCACTTCCCGATAGAAAATGGGAACGTTAAGACGAGGAAAGGCAGAGGGGCGTTGTTTTTCTTCCGGGAATCAAGAGCCGGCCCACTAGAGTTTCATCTCTCACTTCTCGATAGAAAATGGGAACGTTAAGACGAGGAAAGGCAGAGAGGCGTGGTTTTCTTCCGGGAATCAAGAGGTGGCCCACTAGAGTGTCATCTCTCACTTACCGATAGAAAAGGGGAACGATTAGACGAGGAAAGGCAGAGGGGCGTGGTTTTCTTCCGGGAATCAAGAGCCGTCCCACTAGAGTGTCATCTCTCACTTACCGATAGAAAAGGGGAACGATTAGACGAGGAAAGGCAGAGGGGCGTGGTTTTTCTTCCGGGAATCAAGAGCCGGCCCACTAGAGTTTCATCTCTCACTTCCCGATAGAAAATGGGAACGTTAAGACGAGGAAAGGCAGAGAGGCGTGGTTTTCTTCCGGGAATCAAGAGGCGGCCCACTAGAGTGTAATCTCTCACTTCCCGATAGAAAAAGGGAACGTTAAGACGAGGAAAGGCAGAGGGGCGTGGTTTTCTTCCGGGAATCAAGAGCCGGCCCACTAGAGTTTCATCTCTCACTTACCGATAGAAAAGGGGAACGATTAGACGAGGAAAGGCAGAGGGGCGTGGTTTTTCTTCCGGGAATCAAGAGCCGGCCCACTAGAGTTTCATCTCTCACTTCCCGATAGAAAATGGGAACGTTAAGACGAGGAAAGGCAGAGAGGCGTGGTTTTCTTCCGGGAATCAAGAGGCGGCCCAATAGAGTGTCATCTCTCACTTACCGATAGAAAAGGGGAACGATTAGACGAGGAAAGGCAGAGGGGCGTGGTTTTCTTCCGGGAATCAAGAGCCGGCCCACTAGAGTGTCATCTCTCACTTACCGATAGAAAAGGGGAACGATTAGACGAGGAAAGGCAGAGGGGCGTGGTTTTTCTTCCGGGAATCAAGAGCCGGCCCACTAGAGTTTCATCTCTCACTTCCCGATAGAAAATGGGAACGTTAAGACGAGGAAAGGCAGAGAGGCGTGGTTTTCTTCCGGGAATCAAGAGGCGGCCCAATAGAGTGTCATCTCTCACTTACCGATAGAAAAGGGGAACGATTAGACGAGGAAAGGCAGAGGGGCGTGGTTTTCTTCCGGGAATCAAGAGCCGGCCCACTAGAGTGTCATCTCTCACTTACCGATAGAAAAGGGGAACGATTAGACGAGGAAAAGCAGAGGGTCGTGGTTTTTCTTCCAGGAATCAAGAGCCGGCCCACTAGAGTTTCATCTCTCACTTCTCGATAGAAAATGGGAACGTTAAGACGAGGAAAGGCTGAGAGGCGTGGTTTTCTTCCGGGAATCAAGAGCCGGCCCACTAGATCTTCATCTCTCACTTACCAATAGAAAATGGGAACGTTAAGACGAGGAAAGGCAGAGAGGCGTGGTTTTCTTCCGGGAATCAAGAGGCGGCCCACTAGAGTGTCATCTCTCACTTACCGATAGAAAATGGGAACGATTAGACGAGGAAAGGCAGAGGGGCGTGGTTTTTCTTCTGGGAATCAAGAGGCGGCCCAATAGAGTGTCATCTCTCACTTACCGATAGAAAAGGGGAACGATTAGACGAGGAAAGGCAGAGGGACGTGGTTTTTCCTCCGGGAATCAAGAGCCGGCCCACTAGAGTGTCATCTCTCACTTACCGATAGAAAAGGGGAACGATTAGACGAGGAAAGGCAGAGGGGCGTGGTTTTTCTTCCGGGAATCAAGAGCCGGCCCACTAGAGTTTCATCTTTCACTTCTCGATAGAAAATGGGAACGTTAAGACGAGGAAAGGCAGAGAGGCGTGGTTTTCTTCCGGGAATCAAGAGGCGGCCCACTAGAGTTTCATCTCTCACTTACCAATAGAAAATGGGAACGTTAAGACAAGGAAAGGCAGAGGGACGTGGTTTTTCTTCCGGGAATCAAGAGCCGGCCCACTAGAGTGTCATCTCTCACTTACCGATAGAAAAGGGGGACGATTAGACGAGGAAAAGCAGAGGGGCGTGGTTTTTCTTCCGGGAATCAAGAGCCGGCCCACTAGAGTTTCATCTCTCACTTCTCGATAGAAAATGGGAACGTTAAGACGAGGAAAGGCAGAGAGGCGTGGTTTTCTTCCGGGAATCAAGAGCCGGCCCACTAGATCTTCATCTCTCACTTACCAATAGAAAATGGGAACGTTAAGACGAGGAAAGGCAGAGAGGCGTGGTTTTCTTCCGGGAATCAAGAGGCGGCCCACTAGAGTGTCATCTCTCACTTACCGATAGAAAATGGGAACGATTAGACGAGGAAAGGCAGAGGGGCGTGGTTTTTCTTCTGGGAATCAAGAGGCGGCCCAATAGAGTGTCATCTCTCACTTACCGATAGAAAAGGGGAACGATTAGACGAGGAAAGGCAGAGGGGCGTGGTTTTTCTTCCGGGAATCAAGAGCCGGCCCACTAGAGTTTCATCTCTCACTTCCCGATAGAAAATGGGAACGTTAAGACGAGGAAAGGCAGAGGGGCGTGGTTTTCTTCCGGGAATCAAGAGCCGGCCCACTAGAGTTTCATCTCTCACTTACCGATAGAAAATGGGAACGTTAAGACGAGGAAAGGCAGAGGGACGTGGTTTTTCTTCCGGGAATCAAGAGCCGGCCCACTAGAGTGTCATCTCTCACTTACCGATAGAAAAGGGGAACGATTAGACGAGGAAAGGCAGAGGGGCGTGGTTTTTCTTCCGGGAATCAAGAGCCGGCCCACTAGAGTTTCATCTCTCACTTCCCGATAGAAAATGGGAACGTTAAGACGAGGAAAGGCAGAGAGGCGTGGTTTTCTTCCGGGAATCAAGAGGTGGCCCACTAGAGTGTCATCTCTCACTTACCGATAGAAAAGGGGAACGATTAGACGAGGAAAGGCAGAGGGGCGTGGTTTTTCTTCCGGGAATCAAGAGCCGGCCCACTAGAGTTTCATATCTCACTTCCCGATAGAAAATGGGAACGTTAAGACGAGGAAAGGCAGAGGGGCGTGGTTTTTCTTCCGGGAATCAAGAGCCGGCCCACTAGAGTTTCATCTCTCACTTCTCGATAGAAAATGGGAACGTTAAGACGAGGAAAGGCAGAGAGGCGTGGTTTTCTTCCGGGAATCAAGAGCCGGCCCACTAGAGTTTCATCTCTCACTTACCAATAGAAAATGGGAACGTTAAGACGAGGAAAGGCAGAGGGGCGTGGTTTTTCTTCCGGGAATCAAGAGCCGGCCCACTAGAGTTTCATCTCTCACTTCTCGATAGAAAATGGGAACGTTAAGACGAGGAAAGGCAGAGAGGCGTGGTTTTCTTCCGGGAATCAAGAGGCGGCCCACTAGAGTGTCATCTCTCACTTACCGATAGAAAATGGGAACGATTAGACGAGGAAAGGCAGAGGGGCGTAGTTTTTCTTCCGGGAATCAAGAGGCGGCCCAATAGAGTGTCATCTCTCACTTACCGATAGAAAAGGGGAACGATTAGACGAGGAAAGGCAGAGGGGCGTGGTTTTCTTCCGGGAATCAAGAGCCGGCCCACTAGAGTGTCATCTCTCACTTACCGATAGAAAAGGGGAACGATTAGACGAGGAAAGGCAGAGGGACGTGGTTTTTCTTCCGGGAATCAAGAGCCGGCCCACTAGAGTGTCATCTCTCACTTACCGATAGAAAAGGGGAACGATTAGACGAGGAAAGGCAGAGGGGCGTGGTTTTTCTTCCGGGAATCAAGAGCCGGCCCACTAGAGTTTCATCTCTCACTTCCCGATAGAAAATGGGAACGTTAAGACGAGGAAAGGCAGAGAGGCGTGGTTTTCTTCCGGGAATCAAGAGGTGGCCCACTAGAGTGTCATCTCTCACTTACCGATAGAAAAGGGGAACGATTAGACGAGGAAAGGCAGAGGGGCGTGGTTTTTCTTCCGGGAATCAAGAGCCGGCCCACTAGAGTTTCATATCTCACTTCCCGATAGAAAATGGGAACGTTAAGACGAGGAAAGGCAGAGGGGCGTGGTTTTTCTTCCGGGAATCAAGAGCCGGCCCACTAGAGTTTCATCTCTCACTTCTCGATAGAAAATGGGAACGTTAAGACGAGGAAAGGCAGAGAGGCGTGGTTTTCTTCCGGGAATCAAGAGCCGGCCCACTAGAGTTTCATCTCTCACTTACCAATAGAAAATGGGAACGTTAAGACGAGGAAAGGCAGAGGGACGTGTTTTTTCTTCCGGGAATCAAGAGCCGGCCCACTAGAGTGTCATCTCTCACTTACCGATAGAAAAGGGGAACGATTAGACGAGGAAAGGCAGAGGGGCGTGGTTTTTCTTCCGGGAATCAAGAGCCGGCCCACTAGAGTTTCATCTCTCACTTCCCGATAGAAAATGGGAACGTTAAGACGAGGAAAGGCAGAGGGGCGTGGTTTTTCTTCCGGGAATCAAGAGCCGGCCCACTAGAGTTTCATCTCTCACTTCTCGATAGAAAATGGGAACGTTAAGACGAGGAAAGGCAGAGAGGCGTGGTTTTCTTCCGGGAATCAAGAGGCGGCCCACTAGAGTGTCATCTCTCACTTACCGATAGAAAATGGGAACGATTAGACGAGGAAAGGCAGAGGGGCGTGGTTTTTCTTCCGGGAATCAAGAGGCGGCCCAATAGAGTGTCATCTCTCACTTACCGATAGAAAAGGGGAACGATTAGACGAGGAAAGGCAGAGGGGCATGGTTTTCTTCCGGGAATCAAGAGCTGGCCCACTAGAGTGTCATCTCTCACTTACCGATAGAAAAGGGGAACGATTAGACGAGGAAAGGCAGAGGGGCGTGGTTTTTCTTCCGGGAATCAAGAGCCGGCCCACTAGAGTTTCATCTCTCACTTCCCGATAGAAAATGGGAACGTTAAGACGAGGAAAGGCAGAGAGGCGTGGTTTTCTTCCGGGAATCAAAGGCGGCCCAATAGAGTGTCATCTCTCACTTACCGATAGAAAAGGGGAACGATTAGACGAGGAAAGGCAGAGGGGCGTGGTTTTCTTCCGGGAATCAAGAGCCGTCCCACTAGAGTGTCATCTCTCACTTACCGATAGAAAAGGGGAACGATTAGACGAGGAAAGGCAGAGGGGCGTGGTTTTCTTCCGGGAATCAAGAGCCGGCCCACTAGAGTTTCATCTCTCACTTACCGATAGAAAAGGGGAACGATTAGACGAGGAAAGGCAGAGGGGCGTGGTTTTTCTTCCGGGAATCAAGAGCCGGCCCACTAGAGTTTCATCTCTCACTTCCCGATAGAAAATGGGAACGTTAAGACGAGGAAAGGCAGAGAGGCGTGGTTTTCTTCCGGGAATCAAGAGGCGGCCCAATAGAGTGTCATCTCTCACTTACCGATAGAAAAGGGGAACGATTAGACGAGGAAAGGCAGAGGGGCGTGGTTTTCTTCCGGGAATCAAGAGCCGGCCCACTAGAGTGTCATCTCTCACTTACCGATAGAAAAGGGGAACGATTAGACGAGGAAAGGCAGAGGGGCGTGGTTTTTCTTCCGGGAATCAAGAGCCGGCCCACTAGAGTTTCATCTCTCACTTCCCGATAGAAAATGGGAACGTTAAGACGAGGAAAGGCAGAGAGGCGTGGTTTTCTTCCGGGAATCAAGAGGCGGCCCAATAGAGTGTCATCTCTCACTTACCGATAGAAAAGGGGAACGATTAGACGAGGAAAGGCAGAGGGGCGTGGTTTTCTTCCGGGAATCAAGAGCCGGCCCACTAGAGTTTCATCTCTCACTTCCCGATAGAAAATGGGAACGTTAAGACGAGGAAAGGCAGAGAGGCGTGGTTTTCTTCCGGGAATCAAGAGGCGGCCCAATAGAGTGTCATCTCTCACTTACCGATAGAAAAGGGGAACGATTAGACGAGGAAAGGCAGAGGGGCGTGGTTTTCTTCCGGGAATCAAGAGCCGGCCCACTAGAGTGTCATCTCTCACTTACCGATAGAAAAGGGGAACGATTAGACGAGGAAAGGCAGAGGGGCGTGGTTTTTCTTCCGGGAATCAAGAGCCGGCCCACTAGAGTTTCATCTCTCACTTCCCGATAGAAAATGGGAACGTTAAGACGAGGAAAGGCAGAGAGGCGTGGTTTTCTTCCGGGAATCAAGAGGCGGCCCAATAGAGTGTCATCTCTCACTTACCGATAGAAAAGGGGAACGATTAGACGAGGAAAGGCAGAGGGGCGTGGTTTTCTTCCGGGAATCAAGAGGCGGCCCACTAGAGTTTCATCTCTCACTTACCGATAGAAAAGGGGAACGATTAGACGAGGAAAGGCGGAGGGGCGTGGTTTTCTTCCGGGAATCAAGAGCCGGCCCACTAGAGTTTCATCTCTCACTTCCCGATAGAAAATGGGAACGTTAAGACGAGGAAAGGCAGAGGGGCGTGGTTTTCTTCCGGGAATCAAGAGGCGGCCCAATAGAGTGTCATCTCTCACTTACCGATAGAAAAGGGGAACGATTAGACGAGGAAAGGCAGAGGGGCGTGGTTTTCTTCCGGGAATCAAGAGGCGGCCCACTAGAGTGTAATCTCTCACTTCCCGATAGAAAAGGGGAAAGATCAGACGAGGAAAGGCGGAGGGGCGTGGTTTTATTTCTTGGAATCAAATGGCAAACAAAATGCGGCCCACAGTTTTTGATTGCTCCAAAATATAATATATTCCTGGTAAAAAATAGTACGAAATATATGGAACAAATTAAATTTAATTTATTAAGAAAGTAAACGAGCGGCAACAAAACTATAACAGAGTAAATGCGGTTGCGTAAATTCGATGAAGGCACCTTTCCGAAGATATTTTGTACAGTTTATCCCGATTTTTCGCGTGACTAGAAAACAAAGTGAAAGTTAAGGAATTGCGAGCGTGAAAACTACATATGACGCCGACGAAACTGGGGTGAACCAGACCGGCTGGCTGCAGATTTGGCCACTGTTCACAATCAAAAGAATATCACCACGAAACAAAAATATAAAATCTTTAGATTTCTTTTTTTTAAATGCCCACTTCGGAATGATAAAAATTGTGTACAATTTCAGTTTAATTAGAACGCTTTTGTGGTTAGGTTTGAAAAACGGGTCTTCTCAGGCGCTTGGATTCCTCTTCATGAGCGCCACATCGGAGTCCACCATTTCCTGGACTAATTGCTGCAAATAGATAATTAACTTCAAAAGAGCGAAACAGTTATTCTGGAGAAGGCGGGTTTTAATTTGGGTTGTATACTCTTGGACCGAATCCCATTGAACCGAAAAGTATTTTCGTTTATAGCCCAACATGGCGGGATTCAGTTGAATGGGAAATTTAAATCTGGTTCGTTTTCACTTCGGGGAGGTTAGTTCAGGTTGGGTTAGGTTAGGTTAGGTTAGGTTAGGTTAGGTTAGTTCAGGTTGGGTTGGGTTGGGTTGGGTTGGGTTGGGTTGGGTTGGGTTGGGTTGGGTTAGGTTAGGTTAGATATGGTAGGCAACTATTTCACGTCGGGTCTTATCAAGGTTATTTTCCAAAACTAAACCCGGAAAATATCAAATTTAAAGGGAAAAAGGTCTAAAAATACACATCGGTACGAGATAATAAATATTTAAGACGTAGTTTAGTCCAAATTAGATATACTATCGTCACGTAACCTACGATATATAAATATGTATCACTAACGGTATATTGAATAAAAACCGCGTTTTGCGCGGTTTTCGGTCGATTGGAATTCGGTTGAATGGTACATTCGGACGAATGGGATTTCGGCCCAATGGTCTACAATCTTTTATTTGTGATCGATGTAATTAATTTTATTTAAATCATTATCTAAATCAAGAATGTATTTACTCATACCGTAAGTCTATAATATTGTTCCATAAGTTTGTCACTTTGGGGAATATTTTACTAAGAACTAGTAGCGGAGTGACGTCATCACCAGAAGAAAATATCCCCCGAGCGAGGCGCTAATTACGAAGCCGGTAATGCAGTCTGTCTTGTGATTAGCTTTCAGTAAAACAATATTATACTACAGTGATGTTCCGAGAGGTACATTTGTACTGTTTTATTAAGTTTTGAAATTTTTAGTACGAAAGTACGTTTGGGAATTAATTAATCATATTTAGTACGTTTGGAAAAATTTATGATACGAAAATACGTTTTGATATTTTGGTTTTAGTTATCAAAACAATAATAAATAATAATAATAATAGTATGTGGTCTAATTTCACCCCCAAAGCAGCTGGCTTTCTCCGAATTCCTCTTTTACGGCGACCTTCAACCTGTTTTCAAGGGCATTGTAATTGTTAACAGCAGTTACAATGCCGGATTCAATCTTTTAACGTTTAAAAACGGAAGAAAATTTGTTTCATAGAAAAGTACGTTTTTTCCCAAAAAATGCTTCGAAAATACGTTCTGTGATTGGAGGAAGTGCGTTCCCGAAACCGCTCGGAACATCACTCGGTAATTATAATTTATACACTTATGCTCATATTAAGGGAGAATGAAAATGCTTTTTAGGGGGGCGGAGCTTACTCTTCGAGCATGAAGGGGATTGGGTGCAACGCCGAAAAGCGTCTTTACATTGTGGGTTGCTACAAAATTTTCAAATCAAAATTTCCGGTTTTCAATGATCATTTAAAAAGATTTTCCGTGACTTTTTAAGGCTAGAAGTTTTATTTTATATTTTACTTTTATCAGAAATTAATAAATTTAAATGGACTTCTGTTTCAGTAAAAAGGTTATTGCAATGTTGAAGAAATTAGCCGAACTTCCAAGGAAATAGTGTCCATTAATTATACTGGGGAAGATGCATTATTTGTGCCATAATTGATAAATTGAATAAAATAAAAATAATATTTAAATAAAAAAATTAAAATTAGATTTTAAATAATGTCCAAAAACCTTGTTTATAGTAATATTTTGCAAAATAAAGTAAAATTGTAGAATAATTTTATTATATATATTAATTAATCGAATGTATTAGTAAGCAAATGTATTAGTAAGCAAATGTATTAGTAAGCAAATGTATTAGTAAGCAAATGTATTAGTAAGCAAATGTATTAGTAAGCAAATGTATTAGCAAGCAAATGTTTTAGCAAGCAAATGTTTTAGCAAGCAAATGTTTTAGCAAGCAAATGTTTTAGCAAGCAAATGTTTTAGCAAGCAAATGTATTAGTAATCAAATGTATTAGTAATCAAATGTATTAGTAATCAAATGTATTAGTAATCAAATGTATTAGTAATCAAATGTATTAGTAATCAAATGTATTAGTAATCAAATGTATTAGTAATCAAATGTATTAGTAATCAAATGTATTAGTAATCAAATGTATTAGTAATCAAATGTATTAGTAATCAAATGTATTAGTAATCAAATGTATTAGTAATCAAATGTATTAGTAATCAAATGTATTAGTAATCAAATGTATTAGTAATCAAATGTATTAGTAATCAAATGTATTAGTAATCAAATGTATTAGTAATCAAATGTATTAGTAATCAAATGTATTAGTAATCAAATGTATTAGTAATCAAATGTATTAGTAATCAAATGTATTAGTAATCAAATGTATTAGTAATCAAATGTATTAGTAATCAAATGTATTAGTAATCAAATGTATTAGTAATCAAATGTATTAGTAATCAAATGTATTAGTAATCAAATGTATTAGTAATCAAATGTATTAGTAATCAAATATATTAGTAATCAAATACATTAATTAATCAAATACATTAATTAGTCAAATACCTTAATTAATCAAATACATATATTTTTATTTATTGACTATTAGTATTTTAATTTATTAAATATTTTTATTTATTAACTATTTTTATTTAACTATTTTTATTTAACTATTTTTATTTATTAAATATTTTTATTTATTAAATATTTTTATTTATTAAATATTTTTAATTATTAAATATTTTTAATTATTAAATATTTTTATTTAAATATTTTTATTTATTAAATATTTTTATTTATTAAATATTTTTATTTATTACATATTTTTATTTATTAAATATTTTTATTTATTAAATATTTTTATTTATTAAATATTTTTATTTATTAAATATTTTTATTTATTAAATATTTTTATTTATTAAATATTTTTATTTATTAAATATTTTTATTTATTAAATATTTTTATTTATTAAATATTTTTATTTATTAAATATTTTTATTTATTAAATATTTTTATTTATTAAATATTTTTATTTATTAAATATTTTTATTTATTAATACTTTTATTTATTTAATACTTTTATTTATTTAATACTTTTATTTATTTAATACTTTTATTTATTTAATACTTTTATTTATTTAATACTTTTATTTATTTAATACTTTTATTTATTTAATACTTTTATTTATTTTTGGTCTAATATAATCTGTCTAATATAATAATTTATGTAATATAATTATTTATAATATAATTATTGAACATTTATTATTAATTAAATATAATTATTTAACATTTATTATTAAATAAATATAATTATTTAATATCTATTATTAATTAAATATAATTATTTAATATCTATTATTAATTAAATAGTTAGTTAATATTTATTATTAATTAAATATAATTATTTGATAATTGTTATTAATTAAATATAATTATTTAATATTTGTTATTAATTAAATATAATTATTTAATATTTATTATTAATCAAATATAATTATTTAATAGTTGAAATTAATCAAATTTAATGATTTAATAGTTATTATTAATCATATATAAATATGTATTTTATTAATTATTTGTTAATGAAATATTATTACTTATTTTATTTTATTATTTGTTAATGAAATATCCTTACTTATTTTATTTTACTATTTGTTAAAGAAACAATTATTTATTTTATTTTATTATTTGTTAACGAAACAATGATTTATTTTATTTTATTATTTGTTAAAGAAACAATGATTTATTTTATTTTATTATTTGTTAAAGAAACAATGATTTATTTTATTTTATTATTTGTTAAAGAAACAATGATTTATTTTATTTTATTATTTGTTAAAGAAACAATGATTTATTTTATTTTATTATTTGCTAAGTAGACCATCTTACGAGGGGACTACCCGAGGTGATAATCACCGATTTTGTTGAAAATAGGTGGGTATGTAGATTTTATATTTTTACCAAAAAATAGATCAAAATTGACAACTGAAATTAATTTTATGATATTTTCATGAACTTCGGTCAATTTGATCAAAATATGTAAAAATTGATCGGAATCGGTAAAAATGAAAAAAAGCGAAATATAAAAATAAAAAGTTTTATTTACCAACTAATCGCCCAATCGACGGTAATAAATGAATTTTTTCAAAATTAATAAAATGGAATTTAGTTGTTTGAATTTGATCGAAATTAATAATTTTAATTAGAATTATTATTATTATTTTTTAGAAGTGCTCAGATTCCCATGTTATTTTCAATGGGAAAATATACAATCTGTGTTGTCAAAAACATTTTCGGTTGCCATGGCAAAACTAAAGCCCATTGAAACTTTTCCCTTGGTGAAATATCATGTTACCATAAGGTCTACATACCCACCTAGTTTCAACAAAATCGGTGATTATCACCTCGGGTAGTCTGATCGTTAGTAAATATCCCACACAGCGTTACCTAAGTGTCACATTTTTAGAATAAAGTCCATGTCAGTGGCATAAAGACGCAAATATGGCCAAAAGTGGCAAATATGGCAAAAAGTGACAAATAGTGACTAATAATCAATAAATGCATTTAAATGATGTAAATAATATCTTTCAGAGATGTAGCATCACTTACATGTGAGATAATGTTTCAGTTTTTCACAAAAGAACCATTAAAAACACCTTAAAGATATATAGCAGACGAATTCAAACTCAGGAAAAATCGTTGAAAAATAGCCAAAATAAATTACTAGATTGGGCTATAATTGAGTATCTAGCCCAAAACCTGACAACTAATACAGTATATTTGTCTAAAATAGCACAAATATATTTTTCCTTTCGTATGTTTTTTTATTTTTATTGAAATTTATTATTTCCCACTTTTTGGCATATTAGCCAGTAAAAGTATTATTCGCCATGTCGGTATTTACCACTTTTTGCCACATTATTTGACACCTGACATTTACCACTTCGGAACACTGATCCCACAATTATTATTTAGCAGTTACTAGAGCATATTGAAGGTGCCGGTCAGAAAAAGAAGTCTACACTCACCTCGAAAGTGATTTTGGGTTTCCAGCCTAAGACGCGCTCGGCTTTACTGGCATCTCCCTGCAGGAAATCCTACAATGAAACAACACGGGAATTACGACCATGATAATAAGTCGATCTCACCCCGTCAGGGCGACTAGCAAACCTAGCGCCATCCCCAGATACATGGCTGAACTATTAATGGGCAAAGCGAGCTTGATTCTATAAACGGTCGTCTGCTAACTTATGGTTCAGCAAAGAACCTAGATACGGCGGTAAAGTATTTACGAATTTTCTTCAAAAAGTTCAGGGTTCATAAAGTTATCGTATTAGCAACCCTATTTCCCTGATAAATCCAGGTTTTCCCACGAATATCTCCCTGATTTTTCCAGGTGCCAGATAAAATAAAACTAAGATTTACAGAATAACTCATTTCATGATTGTCATTTAAGTTAAATTGGTTCAATATTATAATATAAAAAATAAATAAAGTCTCTTTAATAAGAAAAAGTTATTGCTTTTAATTTGTACTCATTAGGGCGAACTTTCTGAACCCCCATAAATTTCCCTGATTTCTAATAAAACATTGGAATTTCCCTGATATTTCCAGGTTTTCCAGGTCTGTATGAACCCTGAATTTACAATAAATTGAATATCTATAATTTATTTTTACCATAAGTAACGCAATACCAGTATGTATGATAATTATAAAAATTTATCACCGAACTAATTTTCATAGTTATTGCGCAATCAAGGTTTAGCTCAGCACAGAGATCCCTAATGTCTAAATATATTCGAGAACTAAAAATATTATTTGGGATTTTAGTATTTTATACTGAAATACACCCAGGGAATTCGAAATATATAATTAAAATAAAAAACGAACCTAAGCTAAGAGGAAAGGACATTAAAGAGGTCAAAGGTCAAATGTACAAAATTTCTAAAATTATTTATGGAACGCGCAGCGAAATTCTTTCAATGAAGGTTGGTTTAATTAAAATCGGATATATTTTTAATTCATATATTTACTTGCCTTTTTCAGGGGTCCAGCCCATTTTGGTAATTTTTTTGCAATTTTTCAATGTCATATGTGTCAAAAACTATTAATCAGATGCCAAATATATTTTGGAAATCGGCTTTTTCGCAAAAAAAGAACCACAAGAACTTATTTTAAAAGAATACTAAAGGGTAGGGTTGACAACTTGAAACCATTGGTCGGAGAATGACCTGAACGTTAAGTGTCGAAAAAACGTTTTGGTAAGAAATTTCTTGTTAAAACAATAGAAAGTGTCATACTTATCGTTAATACGTTACTTATGCCACTATCACGGACGATAATATACTACTGACGAGGAGAGTACCCGAGGCGTTTATTGCCGATTTCGTCCAAAATCGGGCGTAATGTAGACCTATATGAGACATGAAATTTCCCAAAAGGAGACGTTGCACTACCCATTCGATTTGCCATGGCAACCGAAAATGTATTTGACTACTTAAAACCAAAATAAGATTGTTTCCTTATTTTACCCAAACGTTGTTACAATTTTACCTAAAAAATGTTCCAATTTACCCAAACTTGATGAAATTTACCTAAATGTGGTCCAAATTACCCATTTCGTGATTTTCAAACTTAAAAAAAAATCGTAAACTGAGAAAATCCCATACTTTTTTAAAGGAATTTTTTTGTGTTAAGTGGTGAAAAAGATTTTCGGTTGCCATGGCAAATCGAATAGGTAGTATAGGTAGTGCAACGTCTCCTTTTGGGAAATTTCATATCTCAAATAGGTCTACATTACGCCCGATTTTGAACGAAATCGGCAAAAAACACCTCGGGTACTCTCCTTGTGAGTTCGGTCGAATGTGACAGGGTTGGCAAAATCCTTGTTTTTTTTAAAAAGAACAAAAACAATGTTTTTTATTGTTTTAAACAAGATTCATTGTTTTAAACTGTTTTTAAAGCGAACAATAAAAAACACATAATAAACAATAAAAAACTATGTTTAAAACACGTTTTAAACTAATCATTATACTTATGAATCACGAGTAAACTCATTTAAAGAAATATTACGTATCATTAAACGTATTGTCATAAGTGGCATAATTACCCTAAGTGTGTCAATAAGATGAATTTTTCCATGATACCTTGTTTAACGAAATTGACGTAAATGACGTCATTTTTCCAGTGACGAAATTTACGTAATGTGTTTGCGAAGCGGCGTCTGCGGCGCGAGCATTAAATATACCATAAAGAGTACTTGAACGGAATTCGCGAGTCCTACGGTTCTTTGGTCTGTTTAGAACAAGCTCAAATTGAAGATTTTCTGTGGGAAAGGCTCCTATTGGCACACTTAGGGTAATTATGCCACTTATGGTATTATAAATAAACTCACATTGAGAAGAACCAATGAGTACACGCTTATTTAAACGAGCCAAGAATTTCGCTAAGCGTTGTTGACCAACCATTGACGGCCTTAGGGTTTTCGATGCCCCATGCAAATACTACCTAACCCGTAGTAGGGTTTTTAATATAGTTATCATCCTGAAATTTTTGGTCGCATAGAACTAAGAAAAGGGAAAATATCCACATATTGTTTTTAGTTTTGGTTTATTGAAATGTGCACGTCTGCAGTCATAAATCATCACAAATAAACAATGTTACATAAAATAAGATTTTAGGTACCTCTATAATCTTAAAACTTCCATCACGTCATAAAATTTCTAAAAAATCGAGAAAGGGGACCGAAATCCCTTGATTTTTATCTTGGAGTGCCGCCTAGTCGGTTTTAACCCGATCTGTCCAGACCGGCCGTGTTTCTTGTTACTTAAAACCCGGCACAACCCGACTAAACAGCAACCCTACTTTTATCTCGTGCATAGGTAGTGTCCCAAATAGATGTATATTGGCAGCTATATAAATTCTATTTAAACAAAAAGACAAAATTCAATGCGCTCGTAGGATTTTTGCACTGGTATGAAATTTATGAAATCATATCGAGCCTTTTCAGTCGCTCTTTTCAGAGAATCTTTAAATCAAACTACCGTTATAAATACAATTTACCTTTCTTAGAGCCTTGGAATGGTTTTTTCTACCTTTTCCCTCATATTGAATAACGAAAATCTTACAAAAAACAATGAAAATTTACCTTATAAAAAACATGTTTAAAACAGATAGTTTAAAACGTTTAAAACAAATTGGTGTTTGTTTAAAATAATTGTTTTAAACGTGTTTTAAACACTTGTTTTAAACCTTTTGTTTAAAACTTGCCAACCCTGGAATGTGAACCAGAGTGTTAGTGTCTAAAAAAGTTCAGTTAGAAAATTAGTGGTAAAAAAAACTGGTAAAATAATAGTAAGTGCATTACTTATTATTTATTAGTGTTGTTAATTTTCCGGAAAAATAAAATGCGGAAAAATTTCCAAAAAAATTTCCGCAAATCGGAAAAATAAAAAAATTAAACATAAATTACTTTTTAGGGGTTTTTAATGTTTTTAACTTTTTATCGATATAAAATGTCTAATATCAGTAAACATACTACAAAACATTAATAGTTTTACATTGTTAGTCAGTTTAAACTAGTCTAGAGGTTTAGTTTTACTTTCAGATTCGAAACAATTAGGCGAAAATGCCGCTTTATTTATATTTGCAAATAAAATATTAGACTAATCATGGAATTAAAACTTTTTCTTGTTGTTTTCCGACTTACAACACTATTATTTATGTTACTTATGTTTTTAGCAACCCAGGCAGTGGGACCGGATGTTATTCTACAACTTTTTTTGTTGTAACCAAGAGTGTTTTAATAAAATATTGTTTAACTTTGGCAATCGAGCAGTCTCACGCCATCGGGGTTATATTATAACGCCAACTTTGAAACAAAATTCATACGAAAGATAGCCTTGAATCACCTTTGTCTTTGCTATAGAAAAAGAAAGCTAAAATAGGGTGCCACCCCGGGCGTCCACGTTGTCACCCTCAATGGCACTTCAGCCATCTAGGTGGACCACTTCAGAACTATCGTCAAGTACCACGCGTAGACTCCGAAGCCCGTTATTTAAACTTATTCTATCGGTGGCCCTACAACAATGACTAATACAACGAAAGGACCCTTATTAAGTACGAAGTTAATGTGATAAATTACGACTACATTGAGAAGCGCGTCTCACTAAAACTTGATAGTAGGGTGGATGATGCGATCTAATTTAAATAATACTGCCATGTTATCGTGTCGTACTTTCCACTCTATAGTTTAATTATAATAGGATTACAAACAAGATGAAATGTATCAAACAACGCTTAAAATTGAAAATAGCCACACCGATAATTTAAATTTCTTATAGGATTTCGATTACATTTTTTATTTACTGTCTTAACATTTTACTATATAGGGAAATTATATAATATATATAATATACAGGGTGTTTCAAAAGGTTATGCAAAAAATTAAGGAGTTGTAGGAGGTAAGTTCAGAAGTATGCCTGTTTTTCCCCCATTTTCCTACGATGACTTAAAAGAACGCCAGAGCTTCAAAGTGTGGCCTACTAGCCCCTGTAAAACCAAGCAGCAGGGAAATGCGAACCTTAAGGTTTGAGTTCGTGTGATAGGTACAAAATGACTTTGTAAACAAATCGAGGTAACCAGCGTAAACAAGTAAACTTAAACAGTATTTAAAGTCCCTGCTGCTTGGTTTTGCGCTTGTTGCAGCCTACTTCCAGGCCACACTTCGAAGCTCTCTGGCGCTCTTTTAACCCATCGTAGAAAAAAACCCCTACAACTCCTTAAAATCTTTGCATAACCTTTTGAAACACCCTGTATATATTTATTATATATATATTATAATAATATTGAAATATATAAAATATAGGATATTTATTATAAAGGAAATTTCAGCTAAAAACAATTATTCCAAAACATTTAGTGCAATAATACAGGATAGGTTTAAAAATATATTATTATTATTATTATTATAGGAGTGAAAACGCGAACAAGTAAAGAGACCAAGAAGTGGGGGAGAAAATTAAGCTTTATTGGGGAAAAATATGCGGTACTTCGGCCGATAGGCCTTCAAGGCGAAAAACTTTAATACGACTAACCAACAATTTGAAAATGATTATTATAGGGTCACTGGGAACAGACCACTCAAAAGACAAAACATGAAATTTAATTTTTTTTTAATTCTTAGATCCAAAACCAGGTAGGCCTATCTCGAAAAGAGTGAAATCTGCGAATTTTTTTTTAACTAGCATAACAACTTAAAAGATGAGTTTCAAAACTAAATCGGCATTATTTTAAATAGAATTGGAAGTCGGAAACTTTTCCGAAAAAAAAGTTTTCATTCCATTTAATTTTTCCAAAAATTACCTTTTAGTAGAAATGACAATATACTATGATTAGGTGGTGTTTCTATAAAATACGGGAGGTCACTTGTAAATGTTTTTTTTTCTACGTCACTAGCTATAGTTATTGCAGATAGACAGCACGCGCCGGAGTCGATAAAGATTTTGGAATTAGACGTCCACGTGCGAAACGCGCGTGCCAATAAAGTTCTAAAAAGCTTAAGCTCGTGACGCGGATAGAAACATTTTATACTTCTAATTTTTATATTGTTTTATTTTATTCAAAAAAACAATTGAAATGCTTAGTAGAAACACGCTAAAAACCTATTGAAATGCTTAGTAGAAACACGCTAAAAACCTATTGAAATGCTTAGTAGAAACACGCTAAAAACCTATTGAAATGCTTAGTAGAAACACGCTAAAAACCTATTGAAAAGCTTAGTAGAAACACGCTAAAAAAAGCAAATAAGTCGATATACTTGGTTTCGTAACTAAGGTAGCCAAACCAAAACTTTTAAATAAAAGCGTAGTAATCCTTAGTTCACAACCCAAACACAAACTACAAAACACTTTCTGCTTGAAAGCCAATAAAAACTAAATACGCAGACTTCAAAAGCTAAGCTATTATAGCCGCGATAAATTTAATAATACAGCAGCAATATATAATCAATAATAAAGGCGTATTGGGTAAAATCTCTCTGGGGGGAGGGGGGCGAGAAGAGACCTCAAACACAAAAGAACCCCATCGGGGGGAGATGTTATTTTAAGGGGGCTCGCGCCAGATCGGTGTGGTTCATTAATTGAATATAACCCGCGGTAAGCAAAGTGGAAAAAGAACCGGCATTTGTGCGCACTCCCCACTTCATCCCTCCCGCCACTAGAGCCGAGGGTCAATGGTAGGACACCCTTAGGTTAAACACGTTGATGTTCTCCCATGCTCGCTGGTGACGATTTTCAATTTTTTCTTTTCGGGAACCGTCTCGCCAAACGGTTTGTTTTTCTTGGCTCGTGGCAAAATTGAACGAGACGGATTAAACTTTTGGGATCAATATTTGGAACCAATATTTTTTAAATTAAACCAATATTTATTAAAAAAAAACTTGTATCTTTCCTCCACCACGCCACGCGCGCGTTGATACTTTTATAAAAACGATATCTGTAAATTGGACGGATAATGTATTTATTGGTACTTGGGAAGGATAAATATAATATAATTATGTATATTTAATATTTAATGATTTAATTTAATAATTGTTATATTAGGCATGTTAATATTAATTTTTTTGGTATAAAGCAGAATGTATTTATATTTTGGGAAAATTGAAAATTTTTAGACGATTCGCGTCGACGGGCTAACCACTTCCTTAAACGCACTCTCGCCAGCTGAATTTTCTCACATAGGTAGCTTTTAGTTCTTTTATGAAAAAGAGATGGCGATGGAGTCTATCGCGACGCGTGCTACGAGCTATTCCAATCTCACTTCAATCTTTATTGAGAAAGTCGAACCTTAGAGTAAAAGTATATGTGGGAAGGAATGAACTATATGCCCCAAGGAGTTAGAAATCAGTCACTCCAGGGGGCTGAAAATCCTCTCTCCGCTACCTTTGGCTGTACAGCATAATTAGAAAAACCTCCGCTACTCACATTGCCGCTACTATCTAATAGAAAAAATTGAAAGAAAATAAGTAGTCCCGAACTCGACGCTAACACAAATTTTGAGCTTGCGAGAGTGCGTTTAAATTCTGTACACCGATTAAAGCGAGTATAGCTTTGGTAGTGCTAAATCTATAACCGATTACGTAATCACTTTAGTAGAGTCAAAGCTACAAGCTTGTACACCGATTACGGATAGTGATTAGCCACTCGATTATTTTATGATTATATTAAGAATTTTAATAATATTTTTACACACAATTCTTAAAGGCCTAGGTTTTCTTCCGCCTGTCACCCTTTAAAATTTACTTTCTTTCCAAACAAATACCCTGGTGGTAGGCCAACCGCAGAACACGTTGGCCTACCACCAGGGTATTTGTTTGAAAGGAAAGTAAATTTAAAGGGTGATAGGCAGAAGCAAACCTAGGACTTTAAGGGATTTGTGTGTACTAACAATTTTAAGATCACGTACAGTGTAGCCACCGACGGCGAATCTTACATAACTCTTCAACAATTACGTCTAGAATGGTCAGTGATACGTCAATCGAACGTATTTATCATGTCCATTTGACAAATTTGAAACTGGAGCCGGAGTTTGTCATTTCCCCATTTTAGTGGTTTTTGGCGATTTTCGCCTTAAAATCTACATACTTTGTTTTTAAATTAAGAGTGACTTGGTTGAATATTATATTTTTAAATGGTACTGATCATTTCTGAACTATGTTTTCGGTTGCATTAAGAAATATTAATTTTAAGTGAGATTTCTGGCCAATTCGCGTACGCACTATTGTCATATTTGAATGTCGTGCCAATTGATACAGGCGCCATCTAACTCGTTCGCGTTTCGCTACTTTTTTTCCAAAACCAGGTAACTCGAAAAATTAATTTTTCGATAAAATTACTCTTGGATTTATTAAGTTCATGTACGAGATGATTAAAAATTTGTTCAAATTTAAATTTCATATAATTTAAAATATATTAATACATCGAGGGGATTGTGTGCACTTAAATGTCCGTGACATCTTGTTCTCTTTAGCAACTTCCAAATTAGTTACCCATTTAAAAGTTTAATAACGTCGTTGCAAACCACTATTTCACCACGCAATTGGGCACACTGGCGCAAAATGGCGGGAGCAATTCAACGGTTGAAATAGCATTGATCTTTTCTAGATTGGGCTAATATTAATTTTTTTTCAATTAATAAAATATTTATTTCGCGTGACGATATGCATTGGTCATCCGAATACAATTTTAAAGATATTAAATAATGGAAAAACACAACATAAATATGGAATTTTCAAGAAAAAAAGCTGTGCAAGAAGTAGCAAAAGTAATCCTTTAGATATAAACAAAGTTATTAAACGTCAATGCTTTCGAAAATTGCAGGGTGAAGGATAAATTAGTATTATGCAAGAATGTCTAGATATTTTAAGCGATGAACTTGGATGTCTTACTTTCTTAGACACAACTAGCGGTGTGAAAAATATGCCACAACAATTTGGCCCACAAAAAAAACCGCGGTTGATCCATAGGGAAAAACCCCCGGTGGACCCTTTGGGGGAACAATGGTTGATCAATGGGGAAAAACCCCCGGTGGACACTTTGGGGGAACAATGGTTGATCCACGGGGAAAAACCCCCGGTTAACCCTTTGGGGGAACAATGGTTGATCCATGGGGAAAAACCCCCGGTTAACCATTTGGGGGAACAATGGTTGATCCATGAGGAAAAACCCCCGGTTAACCCTTTGGGGGAACAATGGTTGATCCATGGGGAAAAACCCCCGGTTAACCCTTTGGGGGAACAATGGTTGATCCATGGGGAAAAATCCCCGGTTAACCCTTTGGGGGAACAATGGTTGATCCATGGGGAAAAACCCCCGGTTAACCCTTTGGGGGAACAATGGTTGATCCATGGGGAAAAACCCCCGGTTAACCCTTTGGGGGAACAATGGTTGATCCATGGGGAAAAATCCCCGGTTAACCCTTTGGGGGAACAATGGTTGATCCATGGGGAAAAACCCCCGGTTAACCCTTTGGGGGAACAATGGTTGATCCATGGGGAAAAACCCCCGGTTAACCCTTTGGGGGAACAATGGTTGATCCATGGGGAAAAATCCCCGGTTAACCCTTTGGGGGAACAATGGTTGATCCATGGGGAAAAACCCCGGTGGACCCTTTGGGGGAACAATGGTTGATCCATGGGGAATAATCCCCGGTTAACCCTTTGTGGGAACAATGGTTGATCCATGGGGAAAAACCCCCGGTGGACCCTTTGGGGGAACAATGGTTGATCCATGGGGAAAAACCCCCGGTGGACCCTTTGGGGGAACAATGGTTGATCCATGGGGAAAAATCCCCGGTTAACCCTTTGGGGGAACAATGGTTGATCCATGGGGAAAAACCCCCGGTGGACCCTTTGGGGGAACAATGGTTGATCCATGGGGAAAAACCCCCGGTGGACCCTTTGGGGGAACAATGGTTGATCCATGGGGAAAAACCCCCGGTGGACACTTTGGGGGAACAATGGTTGATCCATGGGGAAAAACCCCCGGTTAACCCTTTGGGGGAACAATGGTTGATCCATGGGGAAAACCCCCGGTGGACCCTTTGGGGAACAATGGTTGATCCATGGGGGAAAAACCCCGGTTGACTCTTTGGGGGAACAATGGTTGATCCATGGGGAAAAATCCCCGGTTAACCCTTTGGGGGAACAATGGTTGATCCATGGGGAAAACCCCCGGTGGACCCTTTGGTGGAACAATGGTTGATCCCTGGGGAAAAACCCCCGGTGGACCCTTTGGGGGAACAATGGTTGATCCATGGGGAAAAACCCCCGGTGGACCCTTTGGGGGAACAATGGTTGATCCATGGGGAAAAATCCCCGGTTAACCCTTTGGGGGAACAATGGTTGATCCATGGGGAAAAACCCCCGGTGGACCCTTTGGGGGTACAATGGTTGATCCATGGGGAAAAACCCCCGGTGGACCCTTTGGGGGAACAATGGTTGATCCATGGGGAAAAACCCCCGGTGGACCCTTTGGGGGAACAATGGTTGATCCATGGGGAAAAACCCCCGGTGGACACTTTGGGGGAACAATGGTTGATCCATGGGGAAAAACCCCCGGTTAACCCTTTGGGGGAACAATGGTTGATCCATGGGGAAAACCCCCGGTGGACCCTTTGGGGGAACAATGGTTGATCCATGGGGGAAAAACCCCGGTTGACTCTTTGGGGGAACAATGGTTGATCCATGGGGAAAAATCCCCGGTTAACCCTTTGGGGGAACAATGGTTGATCCATGGGGAAAACCCCCGGTGGACCCTTTGGGGGAACAATGGTTGATCCATGGGGAATAATCCCCGGTTAACCCTTTGGGGGAACAATGGTTGATCCATGGGGAAAAACCCCCGGTGGACCCTTTGGGGGAACAATGGTTGATCCATGGGGAATAATCCCCGGTTAACCCTTTGTGGGAACAATGGTTGATCCATGGGGAAAAACCCCCGGTGGACCCTTTGGGGGAACAATGGTTGATCCATGGGGGAAAAACCCCGGTTGACTCTTTGGGGGAACAATGGTTGATCCATGGGGAAAAAATCCCCGGTTAACCCTTTGGGGGAACAATGGTTGATCCATGGGGAAAACGCCCGGGGGACCCTTTGGGGGAACAATGGTTGATCCATGGCGAAAAACCCCCGGTGGACCCTTTGGGGGAACAATGGTTGATCCATGGGGAAAAATCCCCGGTGGACCCTTTGGGGGAACAATGGTTGATCCATGGGGAAAAATCCCCGGTGGACCCTTTGGGGGAACAATGGTTGATCCATGGGGAAAAATTCCCGGTTAACACTTTGGGGGAACAATGGTTGATCCATGGGGAAAAATCCCCGGTTAACCCTTTGGGGGAACAATGGTTGATCCATGGGGAAAAATTCCCGGTTAACCCTTTGGGGGAACAATGGTTGATCCATGGGGAAAAATCCCCGGTGGACCCTTTGGGGGAACAATGGTTGATCCATGGGGAAAAATTCCCGGTTAACCCTTTGGGGGAACAATGGTTGATCCATGGGGAAAAATCCCCGGTTAACCCTTTGGGGGAACAATGGTTGATCCATGGGGAAAAATCCCCGGTTAACCCTTTGGGGGAACAATGGTTGATCCATGGGGAAAAACCCCCGGTGGACCCTTTGGGGGGACAATGGTTGATCCATGGGGAATAATCCCCGGTTAACCATATGTGGGAACAATGGTTGATCAATGGGAAAAACCCACGGTGGACCCTTTGGGGGAACAATGGTTGATCCATGGGGGAAAAACCCCGGTTGACTCTTTGGGGGAACAATGGTTGATCCATGGGGAAAAATCCCCGGTTAACCCTTTGGGGGAACAATGGTTGACCCTTGGAAAAAATCCCGTTTGACCCTTGGGGAAAAAAACCCGTTTGACCCTTGGGGGAAAAAAACCCGTTTGACCCTTGGGGAAAAAAAACCCGTTTGACCCTTGGGAAAAAACCCCTGTTTGACCCTTGGGAAAAAACCCCCGTTTGACCCTTGGAAAAAAAACCCCCGTTTGACCCTTGGAAAAAAACCCCCGTTTGACCCTTGGAAAAAAACCCCCGTTTGACCCTTGGGGAAAAAACCCCGTTTGACCCTTGGGGAAAAACCCCGTTTGACCCTGGGGGAAAAACCCCGTTTGACCCTTGGGGGAAAAAACCCCGTTTGACCCTTGGGGGAAAAAACCCCGTTTGACCCTTGGGGAAAAAAACCCCGTTTGACCCTTGGGGAAAAAAACCCCGTTTGACCCTTGGGGAAAAAAACCCCGTTTGACCCTTGGGGAAAAAAAACCCCGTTTGACCCTTGGGGAAAAAAACCCCGTTTGACCCTTGGGGAAAAAAACCCCGTTTGACCCTTGGGGAAAAAAAACCCCGTTTGACCCTTGGGGAAAAAAAACCCCGTTTGACCCTTGGGGAAAAAAACCCCGTTTGACCCTTGGGGAAAAAAACCCCGTTTGACCCTTGGGGAAAAAATCCGTTTGACCCTTGGGGAAAAAAAACCCGTTTGACCCTTGGGGAAAAAAAACCCGTTTGACCCTTGGGGAAAAAAAACCCCGTTTGACCCTTGGGGAAAAAAACCCCGTTTGACCCTTGGGGAAAAAAACCCCGTTTGACCCTTGGGGAAAAAACCCCGTTTGACCCTTGGGAAAAAACCCCGTTTGACCCTTGGGAAAAAAAACCCCGTTTGACCCTTGGGAAAAAAAACCCGTTTGACCCTTGGAAAAAAAAACCCGTTTGACCATTGGGAAAAAAACCCCGTTTGACCCTTGGAAAAAAACCCCGTTTGACCCTTGGAAAAAAACCCCGTTTGACCCTTGGCGACTTCACATTTCGAAACAGTATCGAATGACCAAATAAACAGTCGTAATGTTCCGTAGAATAAAAAGAAAATAAGCACTGACCACTTCAGCTGGACGGAAATACTTGGCATTAATTTTGACCCTAACGATGTCCGTGTCCTTCTCTTTGCCGACTTCCTCCAAGCCTTTGCCTTCCCACACGATCTCGCGGCCAATGTGCTTGAAGGCCGCCTCGATGAACTCTCGCACGCTATGGCACTGTCCCGTCGCTATTACGAAGTCTTCGGGACTCTCCTGCTGAAGCATTTGCCACATCGCCTAACCAATCGCAACAGTCAATAACGTGAGACCAATAATGCATTTATAATTACAAATATTTTCTTTTTGTAGCATGGTTAATTTTTGTTTGATGATTTTTAACACATTTATTTATAATTAGCATATGTAACATAATTACTCATAAGTGTGCCAGAAAGAACTTTTTCTCAATGAGACCTTGTTGCAAGGATATTACGTAATTGACGTCACTTCCCAATCGATGACGGTTTAATCGTCATCAAAACTAGTTCTGGCGGGGAGGGAAGGAAGTTAAAACCAGTTTTACGCGGCGTTAGTCCGTATTTTCTCTGGTGGCTGTGAAACAAGGTCTCATTGAAATTTTTAATACAGATATGTTATATAGAGGCATACTTATGAGAAATTATGTTACATATGTAATTAGAGATAATGACTATGTTGAGCCGACGGTAATAGTAAGTGTAGGGAGCTGTTGGCTCGCGTGGCGTGAAGTACTTGCCACCACCCTCCTAAGCAATTTCACCCGGCCACAGGAAATTGGCTTCCCAAGTCACTAGTTGACTTGGGTCTCTGCGGGGCTACCAGCGATATATTTTAAATTATAGGAATTTTAGGAACTTAACACAAAAAATAGGAATTTATAGGTAAAAATCTCTTGAAAAAATAGGAATTTATAGGTAAAAATCTCTTGGAAAATAGGAATTTATAGGTTAGAATCTCTTGGAAAACTAGGAATTTATAGGTAAGAATCTCTTGAAAAAATAGGAATTTACAGGTAAGAATCTCTTGAAAAAATAGGAATTTACAGGTAAGAATCTCTTGAAAAAATAGGAATTTACAGGTAAGAATCTCTTGAAAAAATAGGAGTTTATAGGTAATAATCTCTTGAAAAATTAGGAATTTATACGTAAGAATCTCTTGAAAAAAAAAGGAATTTATATGTAAAAATTTCTTGAAAAAAGAAAGGAATTCATAGGATTTATAGGCACTGTGTGGTTCCTTGGTTATTAGCTTAACTGATTATTATTTTAGAGGGGCCGGACATTCAAAGAAATCCGAAATCCAGCCCAGATTTCTTCAAAAGATAAGAAATCCGAAATCCGGGACAAAAGATAAGAAATCCGAAATCCGGGACAAAAGATAAGAAATCCGAAATCCGGGACAAAAGATAAGAAATCCGAAATCCGGGACAAAAGATAAGAAATCCGAAATCCAACAAGAAATCTGGAAATCCACGAATTTCAAAATCCGGGACACAATTTCGGTGAATGTCCGACCTGTCGTTATTATTACTATTATTATTAAAAAAAAATTGAAGACGTTGTTATATTTACACATGTATAAAAACTTGTATTTAAATGCCGAGGCTTAAAAAGTTGATCCTACTTTTTACATGTGTAAATATAAATAAATATAACAACGTCTTCAAATTATTTTAATTAGCTTCACATATGGGACTGCAGCCCTATATCAACTATTATTATTATACAGGATTGATTTGATTCTTTTAGGCGAGTATTAATAAATGTTTGGTAAAATTTTAAGATAAATGAGACGCATAATGGAAGTGGTACCTCAACGTAATCTTTGGCATGACCCCAGTCTCTTTGCGAGTCGATGTTACCCAGTTCTAAACACTGCTGCTCGCCGAGAGAAATCTTGGCGACGCCTCTGGTAATTTTACGAGTGACAAACGTCTCTCCTATTAATTTACAAAAATACTCAAGTGTTATCAAAAGGACATTAAAATCCAGAACATTGCAAAAAATGACAAAAATTTGCTAATACAGGGTTGCCACAGTTGTTTCACATTCAAATTCTGACTTTTCCAGGTTTTCCCTATCTGCGGACATTTTACCTGACTTATTTTGTGCGAAAATTTTGAATTTTTAACCATAAATTTTAGTAAAGGTTTTCTATTTGCAACCTTAATTAAATTCCCAGACTTTTCCCTGATTTTTAGACGAATTTTTAAAATTCCCAGACTTTTCCCTGATTTTAGACGAATTTTTAAAATTCTCAGACTTTTCCCTGATTTTAGACGAATTTTAAAAATTCTCAGACTTTTCCCTGATTTTAGACGAATTTTAAAATTCCCAGACTTTTCCCTGATTTTAGACGAATTTCCAGGAATTCCAGGTTCCGTAGCAACCCTGTAATAGTAGATTAATAAAGAAATACAGCTAATTTCAAGTAAAAAAATAATATAACACTTTATACTCGAAATCCATCCAAGCTCTTACTTCATAATAGTGGCAGATAATAAATTTATCTTATCTAATAATATTTCACATAGATCACTTTATTTAGCGGACTATATAAAAATCCCTGCCTTTCGTAGTGGTCGAAGTTAACAGCTACTTCGAGTATAGTTTGGCATAATACAAGAAAATAGTTAAAGAAAGTAAAATTAATAAGTTGAATCAGTCTCTGATATAATTTTTACGATTTTTTCCATACACTATTTGCCATATTGCTAAAATACTAGATACGTAAAATTAGGGAAAAATAGAACTTTGCGATAAAAATTGGGTAAAATAGGAACCAAATAGGGATACATGTAAAACAAAAAGTTCTTTATTGGAACTAAATTCCAAAACTCCGCCCTAGGATTTGAAAATGTTTCCAAGTTTGTGGCGCCTAGGAGCAACAAACACAGCACCCCACACAAGGAGAACGCAACCCTTCAAAAGTCTTGCATTTTCTTGTGTACAATTTTCATTGATTAGACGCTTTAGCGCCTGCTGTCGTCGGAAGGGAAAAATTCGGAAATTGCCTCCCCCCTCCCACCCGTAAAACGTTCAGCGTAAAGGTTCGTCCAATGAAATTTGTACACAACACTGCGTTAGCGTGCTTAAAGGCTAGCTGCGTTCTCCTTGCGTTTGTAGCTCCTAAGTGGCACCACCTTGTGTACTATGTTCGAACTATTTTATCATTAATCCTCAGCTTTGATCATTTTGTAAACTATCCTTGAGCATATGTATAAACATATTTTAAAATTATGTTTTAATTTCCTGTATTAAATGCAAATAGCATGGTTGGAAAAGCCCAACCCAGTGGGTTTTTAATGGGTTTTTCATTTGGGTGAGTTTTTTATTTTAGAATACAATTTCCATATTTGTAAAAGTACGCAGATACTGCCAAGTTGAACCAAAGGACTGGTAGAAGTATCAAGTTTCAAGTTAATAAGCCAGTTAACTTTGTAAAGTTTGTATCAGTCGAAGATATATATTTTAGTGGTCATTACACATTGAACAACTTGGTTTTTAATTTAAAATCCGCGATTTGAAAGTGGGTGGGTTAAAAAAAAACACTGGGTTTTTTGTTTTCGAACCCTGGAAAATAGGCTTGTAAAAGTAAGGGACTGTGACGTAAGAGCAACATTGAAACAAAGAAGGCCACGTTACGTTATAAAAAGAACAATTTCAGTGATAATTCACTAACTAGAGCTTCTGATTCATTCCCGATTATGCATCAGAAAAACCGTAACAGTTGTTGCTTTGGTCCCATTCGACGGAATGCGTTTTATTGGTGGGACACCGAAAGTCGCCCAAATGTGCGATTTTTAATGAAATATATTTATGGTCCCATTCGACCGAAAGTCGCCCAAATGTGCGATTTTTAATTAAATATATTTATGGTCCCATTCGACCGAAAGTCGCCCAAATGTGCGATTTTTAATTAAATATATTTATGGTCCCATTCGACCGAAAGTCGCCCAAATGTGCGATTTTTAATTAAATATATTTATGGTCCCATTCGACCGAAAGTCGCCCAAATGTGCGATTTTTAATTAAATATATTTATGGTCCCATTCGACCGAAAGTAGCCCAAATGTGCGATTTTTAATGAAATATATTTATGGTCCCATTCGACCGAAAGTCGCCCAAATGTGCGATTTTTAATGAAATATATTTATGGTCCCATTCGACCGAAAGTCGCCCAAATGTGCGATTTTTAATGAAATATATTTATGGTCCCATTCGAACGAAAGTCGCCCAAATGTGCGATTTTTAATGAAATATATTTATGGTCCCATTCGACCGAAAGTCGCCCAAATGTGCGATTTTTAATTAAATATATTTATGGTCCCATTCGACCGAAAGTCGCCCAAATGTGCGATTTTTAATGAAATATATTTATGGTCCCATTCGACCGAAAGTCGCCCAAATGTGCGATTTTTAATTAAATATATTTATGGTCCCATTCGACCGAAAGTCGCCCAAATGTGCGATTTTTAATTAAATATATTTATGGTCCCATTCGACCGAAAGTCGCCCAAATGTGCGATTTTTAATGAAATATATTTATGGTCCCATTCGAACGAAAGTCGCCCAAATGTGCGATTTTTAATGAAATATATTTATGGTCCCATTCGACCGAAAGTCGCCCAAATGTGCGATTTTTAATGAAATATATTTATGGTCCCATTCGACCGAAAGTCGCCCAAATGTGCGATTTAAAAAAAAAATATATTTATGGTCCCATTCGACCGAAAGTCGCCCAAATGTGCGATTTTTAATGAAATATATTTATGGTCCCATTCAACCGAAAGTCGCCCAAATGTGCGATTTTTAATGAAATATATTTATGGTCCCATTCGACCGAAAGTCGCCCAAATGTGCGATTTTTAATTAAATATATTTATGGTCCCATTCGACCGAAAGTCGCCAAAATGTGCGATTTTTAATAGTCTTAGTCGATAGTTCAAAATAACGGTAAAGAAAGCCGCCGATCAGTTTAGTAAAATATTTTCGGCGGCGTAATCGTCGGCCATTTTCGGTATGGAGATATAAGCCGGAAGGCAGGCAAGGCTGCCAGATTTCGATAGACCAAAAACGGCCAACTCTCTCAAATGTTTTCATTTTCAAAACGAAAATTTTGCGGCGTAGCTATCGACTAAGACTATTAAATATATTTATGGTCTCATTCGACCGAAATTAAATTCCATTTTACTACCGTCTACGGAGGTCGTAAACCTAACCTGACCCGACCCGACCCTATCCTACCCTACCCGACCTAACCTGACCTGACCTGACTAACCTAAATTGGATGGGACTTTTGAATTTTCAAACCCTTTGGGTTCGAAAATATTCGGTCGAATGGGAAGGCTATTTTTCGATTGAATTTCAATTTTCCAGAACGGGCGAGGAGTAAAGAACG